>NC_034196.2:11879576-11902076 GCF_002021735.2 Oncorhynchus kisutch
CTGTGCTGTGACTGGTGTGTAACAGACACCCAACGTAAATAACTTTATGCGCTCAACTGAAACTGTGCCAGCTCAACGCCACACATCCAAAGTCCTTGGGAGACGTGAAGGGCGAGTGGAGCGGGCTAGTGTTAGCTGGAAGCTCCTAGTCACAACCCAGCACCAAGGCGGCAGCTATTACAAGGTTATCATGCACTCGGATTAGGCAGGCGTGCATCCCGGCAGCTGTAGCTGCCACTGAGCAGCCCGCAAGGAGCCACTCTGCTCACCCCGAATGTGTAGGAGGCTATATAAGGTGCCCTAAACAGTCTGCCTAGCGACACCCTGTCTGGCTTACCACGACCAGAGGGAGCCCCTGAAGTATACGCTCATCCCTACCCTGCTATACGGTGCGAAAGTCCTGGACCACATACTGTGTTACAACAAACCCTGTCCACAGGATGGCCATCCCTGACCCACTAGGATGAGATCTGCAGGTCACGGATCGGCCTGTTCTGCCATCTCCGGACCCACACCACAACCCAGACCCCGTGATACCTGGACGGGAAACACACTCAACTGCAAGGGATCTCAAAGGAAGTGTATGTGTGTGTGTGTGTGTGTGTGTGTGTGTGTGTGTGTGTGTGTGTGTGTGTGTGTGTGTGTGGAGTGTTTAGTCCTCCTTCATGTAGAGGTTGAATAGTGAATCCCAGAGTGGAGAGGCTGTTTCTAACTGAAGTCTACTGCTTTGGGCTCCACAGCCATTACAAACAGCAGCCATCGGCTGATTGGCTGCATTCAGCTGCCGATGGGGGAAATGGACTTCTTTCTGTAGCCAACAGGTAGCAATCACACAGCATTTACCCTCTTTAATCGCAGGGCTTAGAGACACACACATCCCTGCACTCACCGGATCACACCTACACATAATCACATCCCTGCACCTGCACTCACAGACACTCTGTTCCCCCCTCTGTCATGTGCAAACACACACATACTGTCTTAAAGTAAACTGAAACCAGGGTTGAATATACCTATTCTAAAACACACATGTAGAGCTACTATATATACCCGTGTAGATATGAAAAAGAAACTGTCATCTTGACATGAGGCTGTAGGACTTTGAGCTGTTGTGAAGGAAAGTTTTGCGTTGACAAAGAAGAGGTTGCCATCGTGGCACAAAGCTTGTCTGGTAAAAGGAAACCAACCCACACACATGCAACCACACACATACGGCCGCACACATACGGCGGCAGGTAGCCTAGTGGTTAGGGCGTTGGGACAGTAACCGTAAGGTTGCTGGATCGAATCCCCGAGCTGACAAGGTACAAATCTGTCGTTCTGCCCCTGAACAAGGAAGTTAACCCACTGTTCCTAAGCTGTCATTGTAAATAAGAATTTGTTCTTAACTGACACACTCATACAACCACAACCATACACTGCATTCCCTGCACCAAAGCCCACAGGCTGTGCACATACATTCTCTCGCTCTACAACATGACAGTAGATTAGAGGAGAGGAGAGGGGGGGGGGGATTGAGAGGGGGTGATGGAGAGAGAGACTGCTAGGGAAAAAGATGGAGAGAGGGACTGAGTTGGGAGAGAGCGACGATAAAGAGAGAGCGATGGAGAGAGACGGAGAGAGTTCTGGAAGGAGGGAGGGAGAGAGCGACCGAAGGCGAGACAAGTGAAGGAGAGAGAGAAGGAGAAACAGGGTGTGTTGTTGTTGTCAGTCAGACAGCAGGCTCCAGCCAAAGCATTTCTGTCTCTATCTCAGTGTAGAAATAGAGGCAGCTGGCCTGCTGCTGCTGCTGCTGCCTCTCCTTCCTACCCAGACTGAGGAACAGCATCATTAGTGCTGTGCTCCACCATGGCCCTGCTGTAGAAGACGTGCGGCGCTGCCTCACTAGAGGAACACCCACGCTAGAACTGCACCATTCATCTCACCTCTCAAACGCTGGCAGGGAGTAAACTATACTGTTGTTTTTGTGTCCTTACCAAATCTTGATTTACGTCATGCTCGGATTTGAGTTTGATTGATAGATTTAGTTCAGGGGGTTAGGCTAGTATAACATTTTAAACAGGGTTTTTCTGCGCCCCGAAGACGAGGATGAAATCTATTTCAATTTCATCTCATAAAAACTATAGCTGCCTACAGATGTACTATCTTAACGCTGCAGCAACAGGAAATGCGAATTATTATGTGCATTACGATTAATAGATATTTTTGTACGGGTTGATACATTCTTTTGTTGTTGTCAAGTCTGCAATGTTTAAGTGGAAATTACAACCTTTTAGAATCTTTTTTAAACCTTGAATACACTACAAGTTGAGAGGCGGGCGTGTGCTGATCTCCAAGCTCTAGTCTCCAATGAGCTGTAGGCATCGATCTGAACAAATGAGCCCAGAGTTAATTATATGTATGAGCAGCGTAGCTGTGTAAGACACACTGGAGACACACAGCTCACCATCCATCCTGTAAGAGTTATGTCTGGTAGCATCAAACAGGAGTGGTGCTCTTCATTTGGGGCCCCCCCAACCCTCCCAGGGCCTGCTGCTCCAGCAGCCTGCATGCCAGCGAGTGATCAATAAAAGGAGCTAGCGTTAATGATGGCATTAATAATGAATCATCTCCATCGGTCCATCCAGAGTCCCATGCCAGCTATCGTTTAATGGGACAGATTGGAGAATCATTTTGTGTCAAACTAATGGACAGTCAGAGGGTGTGTGGGAGACGGGGTAGCGACATCTCAGGCCACTGATCACTGTAGAGATATCAGTTGCAGTGGCTTGTTTGCGTGCCTTCTGTTCCCAGAAGTATATTTCAGCCCTGTGTGTAGTCAGTACTGTAATGAGACCATATCACATTGTACAATACAGAGGAAATGTGGTTAGTAGTTCTAGCTAAGTAAATGTATGATGTCAGGGTATGAGGTCACTATCTGATCTCCGAGCTTAACTGTTAATCTCGCCCCCTGATCATCAGTCCCGTCTGATGTCACTAGAAAGATGAGGCATAGAGCTTGCTTTAGTAGTGGTCACAATGATTCACAAAGGAGACTGATAAGCAGCTTCCTGTTTGAATATCACATTGTCCTTTGGATATCACATTGTCCTTTGGATATCACATTGTCCTTTGAATATCACATTGTCCTTTGGGTATCACATTGTCCTTTGGATATCACATTGTCCTTTTGAATATCACATTGTCCTTTGGATATCACATTGTCCTTTGGATATCACATTATCCTTTGGATATCACATTATCCTTTGGATATCACATTATCCTTTGAATATCACATTGTCCTTTGGATATCACATTGTCGTTTGACTATCACATTATCGTTTGAAATTCACAATATCACGCATTTCACAGACCAAAATCAATAGCTGGCATCGTATATGTAATGATGAGTGTAAATGATCCTCTTTCTCATCAAATCAAATCAAAGTGTATTGGTCGCGTACACAGTTTAGCAGATGTTATAGCGGGTGCAGTGAAATGCTTATGTTACTAGCTCCCTAGCAGTGTAGTAAGATGTCAAAAGTGCACAAATAATTTAGAAAATGAAGAAATCTTGAAATGTCGGAACGAATCCAATGAAAAATCTAAATAGCAGTGTAACAGTAATCGAAATGTGTTCTATGTGTATCTACAACGGATGAATTTACACCAGTTATACTAAGAATGATATGTATAGCAGTAGATATATTAGAGTAAGCTATGTCAAGAATCCAGTATATAAATAAATATGCATTGTGTATAAACAGTGTACCTAAAATGCATTGTACAGTAGTAGAAATATTAGCATGAGCTATGTTGAGAATACAGTATTTAAAATATACAGTATTTAAATACATAGAATTGCAGGAATGTGGCTTCCAGACCAGAGCCCAGGATGTAAATGTATGTGCATGGTGTATGTATAGACAGTATATGGACAGTATATGAATAGAAAGGTGTGTACAGTAGTAGTTATGTAGGATGAGCCTTGACTAGAATACAGTATGTATATATGAAGTGGGTAAAACAGGATGCAAACAGGAATTAAGCGACCGGTGTCTATGTACATAGGGCAGCATTCTATAAGGTTCAGGGTTGAGTACCGGGTGGTAGCCGGCTATCATGTTGACTGGACATGGTGATTGCTGTAAAGACGAGTCCAGTCTGTCAGTCTATTCTGACTCAGTGCTACAATTCCTGATTGTCTTGACTGGACATGGCGAATTGACGTAGATATGGGGGTGTCTTTACTTACTCAGTTTAAATATCAACATATGGATGCCGCCTGTTCTGTGTAGACATTAAAGCCTTCCTCAGAGGCAGGCACTACTGGGTTCTTACATACTACTTATTCTGCCACACTTTCCAGCCATGGAGAATATGGGCCCTTTTTATAGTTACCCCTATTGATTTCCACTCTGCTACTCTGTGTGATATTCTCCCAACTTCCTGACCCTTGACCCATCTCTCTAAATCTCTGTACAGTAGCTCTCTCTCTCTCTCTCTCTCTCTCTCTCTCTCTCTCTCTCTCTCTCTCTCTCTCTTTCTCTCTCTCTCTCTCTCTCTCTCTCTCTCTCTCTCTCTCATTCACACACACACAGAAACTCACAGACGCCGGCACCCACTGGCACATGCACACACATTCAAATGCACACGCAAAGGCTCGTACACGCTCCTGTACACACACGCAGGCACACACCTGTGCGTACACACACGCAGGCACACACCTGTGCGTGCACACACACACACCTAAAGAGAGGTTCAAGGACTCACAAAGGCGCGTTCACACACACCGCCGTGTTTGCTGCCAGAATGGCGGTAGCTTTGCCTCTCTCTCTTGCCTGCGTGTCGGCCCACAGTGTAAATGTTGTATGAGTGCTAAGCTGTTGTGTACGACGTCAGTGTGCTGGGTGTCTGTGTGTCTGTACAAAGAGACTGTGTAAAGCTCCTGAACCTGAAGGAATCAGCCATGTGTTTTCCTCTTCTCTCTCCTCTCTCCTCCTCTTCATTTAGAGGCTACCCGTATGCTCCGGAGAAATAGAGTTGAGAAAACAGAGAGGTGCACAGCTCAGGAGGATTCTTACAGTAATGGATGGGAGTGTATGGGGAAATAGGGCACCGTAAAAGTCCAATTAATAGCCGGGCCTTTATTTGCTTAAATCATTGAACACAACAGTTGCTGATTAGAGACAGGCTTCTATTTGAGCCAGGCCTCTATTTCCTTAATGCACATAGCTTTTGCTCATTTGCATAGTTAATTCTTTAATTCCAGCATTCACTTCCAGCATTTTTAATCCATTTCTTCATTTCCTGCACTAATGCGTTATCATTCATACACGGTGTCACGTTTCTTTTGTCTTAGTATACCTCTATTTCGAGAAGAAAAAAAACATTTTCCTTGACAATAATTATTCTCCTGTCTGTACTCCCAAAGTTGTTGACTGTTTTTGTGCTTGGCAGTTAGCTAGCAGTTCTCAGCTGTTAGCAGCTAATGTCACAATATTGCCACAATATTGCCACAATATTTTGAGCCATTACTTAATAATTTAATGTAACAAATCAAATATTAAACCTTTGTAAACAATTAATGGTCATTCATGGTAACCTCGTAAACAAGTAATTTACTCTCTGTAACTGCCGTTGTTGGTGGAAGAAGAGGAGGACCAATGCGCAGCGTGGGAAGTGTCCATATTGATAATTTATTATCATGAACACAAAACAAAATAACGAGAACGAAACGAAACAGTCCTGAACGGTGAATACAAAAAACACTGAACAGAAAAGAATCAACCCACAACTCAAAAGGTGAAAACAGGCTGCCTAAGTATGGTTCTCAATCAGGGACAACGATTGACAGCTGCCTCTGATTGAGAACCATACCAGGCCAAACCAGAAATACCAAATCATAGAAAAACTAACATAGACAACCCACCCAACTCACGCCCTGACCATACTAAATCAAAGACATAACAAAAGAACTAAGGTCAGAACGTGACACTCTCCGCGTTTATTTGAACCGCTGCGTTTACATTCAAGTTTTACGGTAGTTATCATAGGGGATAAAACCCACCAAACATCTACCTATCAAATGACCCTACCTTACGCTCCTCTAGTCTCTAACCGAATTCAGTGGAGAGTGGTGGGGTTGGCTGTTAACCCCAGCTCAACTTGTTTGTTAGGAGAAGAGAGTTTGACAGGGAGGTGTTGAGGGCACATGAGGTGAGGCCAGAGGGGAGATGGGAGGAGAGGAGGCAGAGGAACAGTTTGCACGGTGGATTATAAAGTGACTCTCTGGCTCAGTCTGCCCTCTCTGCCCCCACCTTATTACAACACAGCGCTACTCTCTCTCTCTCAATTATAAGGGTTTTATTGGCATGGGAAACATATGTTAACATTGCCAAAGCAAGTGAAGTAAATAATAAACAAAAGTGAAATAAACAATAAAAATGAACAGTAAACATTACACCCACAAAAGTTCCAAAAGAATAAAGACATTTCAAATGTCATATGATGGGCAAATAGTTAAAGTACAGCAGGGAAAATAAATGAACATAGATATGGGTTGTATTTACACTGGTGTTTGTTTTTCACTGGTTGCCCTTTTCTTGTGACAACAGGTCAAAATATTGCTGCTGTGATATGGCACTGTGGTATTTCACCCAATAGATATGGGAGTTTATCAAAATGTGGTTTGTTTTCGAATTCTTTGTGTGTCTGTGTATTCTGAGGGAAATGTGTGTCTCTAATATGGTCATACATTTGGCAGGAGGTTAGGAAGTGCAGCTCAGTTTTCACCTCATTTTGTGGGCAGTGTGCACATAGCCTGTCTGCCTACGGCGGCCTTTCTCAATAGCAAGGCTATGCCCACTAAGTCTGTACATAGTCAAAGCTTTCCTTAAGTTTGGGTCAGTCACATTGGCCAGGTATTTTGCCACGGTGTACTCTCTGTTTTGGGCCAAATAGCATTCTAGTTTGCTCTGTTTTTTTTTGTACATTCTTTCCAATGTGTCAAGTAACAATCTTTTTGTTTTCTCATGATTTTGTTGGGTCTAATTGTGTTGCTGTCCTGGGGCTCTATGGGGTTTGTTTGTGAACAGAGCCCCAGGACCAGCTTGCATAGGGGACTCTTCCCCAGGTTCATCTCTCTGTAGGTGATGGCTTTGTTATGGAAGGTTTGGGAATCGCTTCCTTTTAGATGGTTGTAGAATTGAACAGCTCTTTTCTGGATTTTGATCATTAATGGGTATCGGCCTGATTCTGCCCTGCATTTTTGGGGGGTTTTACGTTGTACACAGAGGATATTATACGCCAAATTTGTCTCAATTTGGTGTTTGTCCCATTTGGTGAATTCTTGGTTGGTGAGCGGACCCCAGACCTCACAACCATCAAGGGCAATGGGATCGATAACTGATTCAAGTATTTTTTAGGTGTGTCAAATTTTCTGTTCCTTTTGATGGCTTAGCAGGCCCTTCTTGCCTTGTCTCTCAGATCGTTCACAGCTTTGTGCAAGTTACCTGTGGGGTTGATTGTTTAGGCAGAGGTAGGTATAGTTACCTGTGGGGTTGATTGTTTAGGCCGAGGTAGGTATAGTTACCTGTGGGGTTGATTGTTTAGGCCGAGGTAGGTATAGTTACCTGTGGGGTTGATTGTTTAGGCCGAGGTAGGTATAGTTTCTTGTGTGCTCTGGGGCAACGGTATCTAGATGGAATTTCTATTTCTGGTCCTGGCAACTGGACCTTTTTTGGAACACCATTATTTTTGTCTTACTGAGATTTACTGTCAGGGACCAGGTCTGACAGAATCTGTGCAGAATATCTATGTGCTGCTGTAGGCCCTCCTTGATTGGGGACAGAAGCACCAGATCATCAGCAAATAGTAGACATTTGACTTCAGATTCTCTCTCTTTCTCTCTCTCTCTCTCTCTCTCTCTCTCTCCCCAACACTGTGGATCAATACTTCTGTTAGCTAAAGTTTATACGGCAGACTGTCAACTGCATTGTTTGTTATTTATGGTGTATGGCTGTTGCCATAGGACTCCTCTCTATCTGTCTATAGATAGATTGCTGTGTGTATTGAATGTTTGTGCTGCTAAGTTTCTCCTGTCAGAGAACTGTCAGATCCTCCACCTCCATACTGTCTAATCCTCTCAGTAATACATTAGAAGATAAAAGGATGAGGGTCTGGGAAACCAAAGAATCATCCATGAATACTCAGTGCCAAGCAGCCTGGCACTTCCAGCTATACACACACGCGCGATCGCACACTCACACGCGCACACTCACACACGTACACTCGCACACGCACACTCGCACACGCTCACACACACACGCTCACACACACACACGCTCACACACACACACGCACACACACACACACAGTACACACACACACACACAGTACACACACACACACAGTACACACACAGTACACACACACACACACACACACAGTACACACACACACACACAGTACACACAGCATTATCCCAGTAATCTGAGCTGAAGGGGCAGCTGTGCAGTGGGTAGAAGGGTTTGTTTCAGGGCTGATTTGTTTGTTTGGGCCCTGGCACCCAGATGAGCAGTAATCAGAGGAGTTAGCAAACAGGATTGTGTTAGCCATGACGCTGATCAGACTGCTAGGCTTCCTCCCCCCACAGGCCCATGCACAGCCCCGGACCTGAACAACTCAATCCCACTGCAACTCACCACAATATGGGCCAGGCTAACTCCCACAGCACAGAGCACACAGGGATACCCATTGCCAAACAGCCGCCAGAAGCAGCCGTCTTGACAGTGGACTGATTTTGAGATGCGATGCAATGGATCATTTAACTGTATTAATATTAAATGGAGGAGCGGTGTTGTGGTGTGTGGCCTTTTGAATTGGTACATCTGTATCTGTTTGGATCTGGTATTAGTGTCTTCCTCTTCTTTCCTCTCTTTTCCTTTCCCAGGTGTGAAAGGTTACCATTGACAACCTCTTAATGAAGCTTTAGATTGTGCTGCTGGCACACTCGCCTCTCAGGCCCATGCTCAGGGAGGGCAACATTCATTTCACTTGATTAAGCTATTATTTCCCTCAAATTGCTTTGGCTCCGTCTTCTGAATGTCCCCTCTCTCTACCCAAGGCTAGTGTTGGTTCTACCTCTGCATACTGTAGATCCGGTGTACTGACTCTCTCTCCCTCTCCCCCTCTCACCCCTCCACAGGGTTGGTGGTGCGAGAAGCCAGTATTGAGATCACAAGGCAGCAAGTGGAGGAGTTGTTTGGGCCAGAGGACTTCTGGTGTCAGTGTGTAGCCTGGAGCTCTGCAGGGACCACCAAGAGCCGCAAGGCCCACGTCCGCATCGCCTGTAAGTACCCATCAACCCTTCACCCATATCCCCTTTGTAACCCCTCAGCTCTGTCCCCATACTGGGACCCATTCCTGTCCCCATCCCTTATCCTGAAAGTCAAAGAAGCCACCAGTCACTGAGAGTTCAGATACATTCTCATGCATGTACAACAGAAACAGTTGGACAGGCAGTCAAGAAAGGGCTCTCACGACTAATGGCCCTTAAAACAACCCATAAACTCCAGTCACATTCTGTATAAATGGAGAGAAACAGAGACGGGGAGGGTTGTATACACGAAGTAGAAAGGATCAAATACATGTTTCCGTTTATTTGTTGGTGGTCCTCAAATTCCCTTTTCTTATGTTAGTAATTTGACTGGCAAGTATACCAAATATAAACAAGTCTTCCAGCAACAACATGCTTATTTCTTCACTCATGCTTAAACCATTTTTATTTCACCCGAAGGATGTGGCAATCAAAACATGAAGGGAAGTGGAAACTCTAAGGCAGAGAGAGAGAGAGAGAGAGAGAACTGAGTATTTGTATGTCTTTCGGTTGTTGAGTGATCAATTTACTTTTTACACATCTTTCCCCGCTTTATCTTCTCTGAGCCACAGGGCTTCAATCTTCAGAACCCTATGCATTTCTGACTTCCGCCTATGTTGTGTCCAGTCTTTCTTTTTCCTTAATAGAGTGACAGAGGTCTCTCGGACACCAACCTGGTCTCATAGACTAGACGTAACATAGTAAATGTAAATGCAAGACACTCAAATTAGTATTATATGTTAAATTGGGTATGGTTACATAAGACAGAAGGCTACTTAAGGAAAAAACGGAAGAGGGAAGGTCGGGGTGTATGGGTAGGCGTATCACGCCATATAACGAATCTCATCACGGACACCTTTAGCATTTTAGCTAACTAGCAACTTTGCAACTACTTACTTCTTTTGAGCTACTTTACAACTACTTAGCATGTTACTAACCTTTCCCCTAACCCTAACCTTAACCCTTTAACCTAAATCTTCACCCCTAACCTAGCCAACGTTAACCACCTAGCTAACGGTAGCAACAACAAATAGAAATTTGCAAATTATGATACATATTGCAAAAACGTAACATACTGTACGAATTGCATTTCGTAACATATCATGTGAATTGTAATTCATAACGAAATGGGCGATGGACATACACAAATGAATACATACTATACGAAATGTAACATATCATACTAAATGTAGGGAGAAATGTTGGGTACTCTTTTACGATTACGCCTGAATCCAGGTTGGGGACACTTAGTGCTTCGATGTCCATTGTGACGGGTGTCAGAGGGCCCGCAACTAAAGCCTTTCAGGGACCCTGTCAGGATAACACACAACTAGGTTTCTGAGAAAGAACTGAGCTTGTACCTCTGTTACTACTCATCAGTTAAGACTGCCTATACAGTCCTACTAAAGTCACAAGCCTGGGCCCATTGCACATAGCTTCAAGGCCAGTTCAGTTGCTCTCATCTTACCAGCTCTGTCTTCCACCTTACTTTAGCCGTAGGCTACCTGTGTTGGTATGCCAGGCCAGCCACTGACTGATGGAGTAGTCCCCTGCAGTCTCTCCACAGAGTTCCCCCGTTGCTCTCCACCTCTACCTCTACCTCCACATCATTAGCTGTTCCACCTCCACCTCTACTTCCACCTTCAGCTCCACCTATGGGTGGACTTAGTGATTCGGAGGCCCCCTGCAGGGGCCAGTCTGAGTTTCTTGTAAGCTAGCCTCGTCGACAACTAGGCTCCCCTAATACGGGTAAGCCTGGGGAAGTTCACAGCAGAGAAATAGCTAAGTAGGTAAATCAGTGACATCTCGCTACACGTCAAACCAATCAAATGCCGTTTTTTGGGGCGCAGCTCCAATAGTGCCCACTAGATTAGTGTCGGATGTGCAACAGTGCACCTACATATATTGAAAAACAGAAAAATACCTCAATTTTTTTTTACCATGGAATTACCTGTATACCTTATACGTGCAAATTCCCGATTCACTTCTATATATCTCTCATATTCATACTGGGTTACTTTCAGACGAGTCCTGTAGAGAAAAATGGAGAACACCATTGTGTTCGTGAGAGTCTCATATTTCCTTAGAGGGGTCATATTCATTTTGTAGGCCAAACCATTTGGACACTACAGACGTGTTCGTGAGAGAACCATTATCGAGACAAACACCCCTGACTGTACTGTAGCTCTGTACTGTAGCTCTGTACTGTAGCTCTGTACTGTAGCTCTGCCCTCTGCAGATGCAGTGGATTGAGCCCATGCCGACAGATATCTCGAGCTTAAACAGACAGATTTGGAGGGGGAATTTTTTTTGTATTCATTTATTTATTTGACCTCAAATGGAGCAAAACAAAGTTTTGTCAGCTCATGAGGCCCCTTGATGATGTGAGGCCTGAGGCAATTGCCTCTTCTGCCTAATGGTAAGTCTGCCAATGCCTCCACCTCCACATAATCAGCCATGATCAGCAGCCTGCCAGGGCTAACCTTTCCCTCAAATCAGAATGGATCCTTCTTCCTCTGCTATTAGAATGGATCCTTCTTCCTCTGCTATTAGAATGGATCCTTCTTCCTCTGCTATTAGAATGGATCCTTCTTCCTCTGCTATTAGAATGGATCCTTCTTCCTCTGCTATTGGAATGGATCCTTCTTCCTCTGCTATTAGAATGGATCCTTCTTCCTCTGCTATTAGAATGGATCCTTCTTCCTCTGCTATTAGAATGGATCCTTCTTCCTCTGATATTAGAATGGATCCTTCTTCCTCTGCTATTAGAATGTATCCTTCTTCCTCTGCTATTAGAATGGATCCTTCTTCCTCTGCTATTAGAATGGATCCTTCTTCCTCTGCTATTAGAATGGATCCTTCTTCCTCTGCTATTAGAATGGATCCTTCTTCCTCTGCTATTAGAATGGATCCTTCTTCCTCTGCTATTAGAATGGATCCTTCTTCCTCTGCTATTGGAATGGATCCTTCTTCCTCTGCTATTGGAATGGATCCTTCTTCCTCTGCTATCAGAATGGATCCTTCTTCCTCTGCTATTAGAATGGATCCTTCTTCCTCTGCTATTAGAATGGATCCTTCTTCCTCTGCTATTAGAATGGACCCTTCTTCCTCTGCTATTAGAATGGATCCCTCTTGCTCTGCTATCAGAATGGATCCCTCTTGCTCTGCTATCAGAATGTATCCCTCTTGCCCCGCTATTAGATTGTCCTGAATGGATTACTGTAGCTCCTCTCTCTCCTGGGCTTCCTGGCAGACCCAGGCCACCGCATAGATAGCCACAGTCCCTCTGGAGACTAATGGAAACTATGGACTAGTTCCCCCACTTGTCCCCCTCCCTCCCCTCCCTCAAACAGATGGTTTAATCAGGGGCTAAGTAACACTCAGGGCTGATAAATTCAGGTGGTGGTTGGGTGGTGGTGGTGGTGGTGGTGGGGGGGGGGACATGTACAGTGATCAATGTTAACACTGTGAGGCGGGTGGTGTCATAAAGGCTGTCCTCTGTGTACCCGGACGATTCTTTCCCCCCTCCACTGTGATTTGTGGTACGTTCGTGACTGTTTGGGTGATTTATTGCAGCCCACGTTTCCCTTCTGCTAAAATGACATGGACTCTCATTGGCCAGTGATTTACCTGACTCTACTTTCCTCTCCATGGTTACTCTAGATACCTGTGACCTGACCGACAGGTCAGGGGATGCTTATAGTTCTACCTGGTGGTTTATTCCTATGCAACTTTACTGTGACATTCTGTACTTGCGACCTCAGAATGACTTGCCACCATTCTTGAGGTATTTCGATCGCGTCATTAAACACCATAGAGACGCTGAAATGGGTACACAAGCAAATGAAATGAATGACTTCTCAGAAAAACCAACAAAAAAATGTCCTTCGATTGACCTAGGTAATTAAACCCGTTATACTGAACCTAGAAGCTGAAATTGTATGTGTTTGTGGCGTTGTTATTTTTCACAAAACTAGTAAAACTCACATTCATCTAATTAAGTTTCACCTTGGTAATTCTCTCTGGTTGCCAGTCCTCTAGTTTACATCTGCATCAGGGTTTATAGGTTTATTAAGTGAGAGAGAGAATGCGTCAAAATAACCCATGACTGTTAGACTTCTGTAATTTCGACAGGACAAGAAGCCAAACACCATGCACTTAGCATAATGGCAGTCAAATGTGGTGGTAGCTGGGGCCTGTAGGGAGGCCTGGGGAGGCAGAGGTATTTCTGTGGTGTAACAGGGAATGGTGTGACTCCCACAGGAATGTCTACTCAGCCTTATACCCTGCTGCTCACCCAGCTCCACATCGCCTGAGCCTGGGAGAGGAGGAGGAGGAGGAAGAGGAGAACAGAGAGGAAGGAGACACGGTTCATAAATATCACTCAGGAGCTACTCATTTCACTCTCTGTTCCCTCATTTCTCTCTCACACACACACTTCTCTCTCTCTCTCTCTCTCTGATAAAAAAAACCCAGCATACTGACAAAATCCCCCAAAGCTACTGTACATCTGAATACGTTTCCCTCAATCTTATACGCACGATCCAATCTTTTAATTTCATACTTGATCTTTACGGAAATTGCTTTCAATGCAAACTTTCCATTTCAGCATGAAATGCACCATATGCTCCTCAAGACAGACATGAGGTTGAAATGGAACTTCAGTTCTCCTAGTACTTGTGTTTCAGGGCTATTTGGTCCCTGGTGCTGATCCGGCTGTTATGGTATACAGCGGGGTTTTGGCTAAAGTCTGGTGCTAATGTATTTTGTTATGAGAACATCTGAGTTAAGCTCTTCTCATCCAGCAGGGGATGTCGAGTGGTGAGATGATCAATAAACTGTTTCAATTCCAGTTGGACTTCTCTCTCTTTTGATAGTCCTCTAACTGAAACCAGCTGAAGTCCAGCTTTGGGAAGAGGCATTTGGACTCGATATCAAATGGGTGGACAGACTATGTACGGACTAGAGAGATACTTAACATGTATAACTTTAAATCCCAGAGCAGGCTGGCTACTGAGTGACTCCGAGAGTTATATTTATGTCATGGAATTGAGACTTCTTCTGTAATAGTTCCAAATGTCTGCCGGACAGACTTACACCATGGAGAATGACTGGAGAGTTGTTAAATGCTCAGCCACCTTAAAATAGTCCCCATTGTCTACATAGTTCTGTATTCAAACTCTGCCAATGGCTGTACTATAGTATTGGCATTTCAGAGGCTTTCTGAGTGATTCTTCTCTTGGCATACCTCTCTCCTTCAGTCTGACAGTATGCCGGCCTGCCAGCCTGCTGCCCAACATCACAACTCTTTAATAGCATTGGTTTGATCGCACTCAAACCAATGCATTCTCCCTCTCTCTGTCTCTCTCTGTCTCTCTCTGTCTCTCTCTGTCTCTCTCTCTCTCTCTCTCTCTCTCTCTCTCTCTCTCTCTCTCTCTCTCTCTCTCTCTCTCTCTCTCTCTCTCTCTCTCTCTCTCTCTCTCTCAGTGTCAGCAGCAGTTTCAGACATGCCAGTGGGGAGCCGTCACATAGTGTGGATGTAGGCATCAAATCCACTCTTTTCCACTTTGTGGTTTCTATTTTGCTCAAATTACAATGGTGATGAGGAGACCATTTCTGAACCAGCTGGGAGGAACATTTTGTGGTTACTTCCATAAAAGACGTTTCACTATCCATCTGTTGACGCTTACATTTTCTTTATCTGCGTGTCAGCAGATCTCCTTTCTTTCAGAATCCGAAAAACAAAATGCTAAAGCCATCTAAAACCATAAATCGTCTATTTACGTTCGCACAAGATGTCTGTAACAGCCCTATGTTATGTCCTTCCACAATCTGTCTACAAAAGTTGGTGGAACCCTTAACTACCCCAACGGATGGTTTCCATGGATACTGAGAGGTGCTTAGAGTAGTTCTGACCCAAAGAAATTAGTATAGCTCTCTCTCACAACATCACAACCACATCGACTATCCTTGACTCTCTGTCTATGACTTTCTGAAGGGTAATATTCTGATACAGTCCTTCTTATTTCCAGTACCCACTATGTCTGTCCACTAGCTCACTGATTATCATGGTTCCTTCTGGCACCAGAGGGTGGCAGAGACAGCTCTAGAGACACGGTCCGGCATCTGTTGGACGCTGTGGGACGTGGGTGCCTGCCTTGGACATCCTGGATCCGGGTATTGTAAGATTCTTCAAACAATTACGTGGTGGTCTTCATGGCTCCGCGGCTGGAGCCACTCCTAGATGTCCTTGTTAAAATATATGTGTTTTCTGTGGTCCTTTGGAGAAGCTTGAATTGTTTACCGTGTGCGTTCGTTACCTGAGTGAGTTTTCGAGACTTGGTGTTTGTTATTTTGGAAAGTGTACTGTGATCCTGCGGCTTCCATTTCTCAGTGAAGTATTATGTTTAGCCTTAACCACTGATTCCTCGTCTGGCCTCTTCTCTGCACCTGGGTCCAACCTCACCACGTCACTCTGATGGCATGCTCATCTGGCCCTACAGCAGAAATACCTGAATACCATTTAATTTACATTATTCACAAACTGACATAAAGAGAGTTTGATGTATAACTCCATTCACAATGCACAAATATGCTTTTCTTCTTGGTTTTGTCCTGAGGGTGGCTGAGGGGTTGAAACTCCACAGGAAACCCTTGACTTCTAGAGACACAGTGTACTTTCAGAGCATATGGGATTTCCAGCTTGGCTTACCTTTCAGCTCTGGGCTTCCTTTGCTTTGTAAGCAGGGCTGGTCCATGCTTGGTTTAACAGTGATAGTCAAGAGTTGGCTTCATGTGAGCTCCTCCAGCCCATTCTCAGGGATTACACACTGGCAGGGAGTTACGTGTGTGTGTGTGTGCGTGTGTGTGTGTGTGTGCTCTTTGACACTATGGGCTACAACTTGGTGTCCTAAAAAATGTCTCACCGAGCTGCCTGTACATTTAAATTCACAAACAGTACTCGAACAAAATGTTTACAGATTCAAAGAAAAAGAAACACTACAACATTAACTGAAACATGTTTTTTTGCTACAGGAACAATGTTATTCTAGACTATTCATTAAATGTGGTTACTGGGTTTGATTAAATGGGCTCCTGTGTCAGACAGTTAAAATGATAAGCAGAACAGGGACATTGCAGGCTGTGGAAAGTGCTGTCACTGGAGTTTGGGAGTACGAGTGTGTACTTAATACTCCACTGAGTCTGTTCTCTAGCAATTGTAGCGCTACAGCTCCTTTCCCCTGTCCTCCTCTTACACAATCTACCTCAAGCCCAGTCTCTCTCACACTTACTCTTTCTCTCTCTCTCTCCCCCTCACTCTCTCCAAATCTCTCTCCTCTCAAGCCCTCTCTCTCCCTCTATGCCCTTCTCCCTCTCTCTCTCTCTCACTCCCCCCCCCCCCTCTCTCTCTCTCTCTCTCTCTCTCTCTCTCTCTCTCTCTCTCTCTCTCTCTCTCTCTCTCTCCAAATCTCTCTCTCTCTCTCTCTCTCCAAATCTCTCTCCCCTAACCCTCTCTCTCTCCTCTCGCTCTCCCTCTCTCTCTCACTCCCCCTCTCTCTCTCTCTCACTCCCCCCTTTCTCCCCCCTCTCTCCCGCTCCCTCTCTCTTTCTCTCTCTCTTTCGCTCCCTCCCTCTCTCTCTCACTCTCTCTCCCTTCTTGTCACCATATTATTTCTGCAGCTCCTCTGCCAGACCGTATCCCAGCAGGTGGTGATATATATCTAATGAGCTTTGGGTTCCAGTGTAGCATGACGCCCCCCCCAGTCCCGGTCCTGCCCTACTCCATCAGGCTCACACACTGGAGAACTAGTGGCTTTTTATTAGAGGAGGGAGAGTGATCCCTTTCTCAGCAGCTCCCTGCCATCCACCTCTGATTCTTCAGGCTCTCTGTGCAATGAGAGGACAGAAAGAGAGAAAGGGAAGTCAAGCTTTATTTCACACAGAGACTGCTCTATTGGCCCGTTGCAGTACTGTATTTGCTAACTGCGCACTGAGAACGACAGTCTAAAAGTCTTTTTTTAATCAAAAGACACCAGTGAAATAGTTCAGCATCCTCATCATTACCTACATCATGTGTAGAACGTGAGGGATAAGTTTATGTTTATTTATGGTTGGTTGCCATTTTTGTCCTCCAGATCTCAGGAAGACGTTTGACCAGGAGCCCCTGGGAAAGGAAGTGTCTCTGGAACAGGAAGTTCTTCTTCAGTGCCGCCCACCAGAAGGGATCCCTGCTGCTGAGGTAAGGGTTAAAGGTTATGGCTAAAAGGATCAGTGATTTACTGGTATTTTGTCTTCATATGAATGAAGTAAAGTAAGTAACCTTCGCTGGTTTATACAGGCACTCACCAAGTAAACCCTGAACATGCAGAACTTAGTTGTGTCTCTGGAGCGCTACTGTAAGCAGTAAGAGCCTAAAGCTGTGGCCCCATAATGTCAGCTACACTGGGGCCTCACTTCTTAACCAGGTCTCTACTCCTCCCTAACAGATGGCAACTCCAGCTCCTTTCTGCTGATCTTAACGTATAGAGCTGGCTCTGCCGCAGCAATATGACAAACCAATAAGACGTATAACTCTTACAACAACAAATTGGTTTCCGGCCTCATTGTGTCCCTTTTTTTTTTACCCACCTATTCTGTCAGAGGAAATCCTTCAAGTGCACTTCCTGCAGGGAAGATTAGCCGAATCAATTGGTTTGGCTAAGTTTAGTCTCAGAGCTACTTCCTCACCCCTGTGTTCGCCATGCTTCCTAATGTGTTATGGCTGATACCATGAACCACATTCCTGGAGGCTTATTTGAATATAGCATGTATTAATAGTAATTGTTAGAATCTTAAGAGGGTGTATCTTTTAAGTGGCCTGGTAGATTTGAGATGAAGATGTTTCTGTCTCAGATATGCATACCTTTCAGGATGTCTTACTTAAATAAATTGGGCAATGGTTCGGCATGTCATCACAACGTGGCTAAGGGAAGGGAAACGTGAAGTTATCTGCAATGAGAGCAGGGCTCCTGAACAGGGCCACTGTGTATTATCCTCCCTCTGTCAAGTAGCACTTCTCCCTACCCCTCCATTCCACTACCTAGCAACGTTGTGGTGAATTCAAAGGCCTTCGTTATAGATTACAGGGACCGAGAGTGGGAGAGTGGGAGAGTGGGAGAGTGAGAGAGTGAGAGAGTGAGAGAGTGAGAGAGTGAGGGAGTGGGAGAGTGGGAGAGTGAGATGTTCTAACCTGTTCTACTAACCCACTGAAGCATCAGGACCAGAACATCTAATCAATCAGAATAAAACTAATTACAACACAATCAAAACAAAACTACATTGCTTATTGGGATGCACAAGCACAGAGCAAAATGCAGTGCTGTCTGGCCCTAAATGGACAGTACACCGTGGCTAACTATTTGACCATGGTTACTGATCAAAACCTTAGAAAAACCTTGACAGTACAGGCTCAGTGAGCACAGCCTTGCCATTGAGAAGGGTAGACACAGGAAAACCTGGCTCCCTGTAGAGGAAAGGCTGTGCAACCACTACACCACAGCAGAACCTGAGACAGAGCTGAATTTCCTGACAAAATGTCAAAGATATAAAACAATTAGATAGTGTCATTTCCCCAAATTTGAAACCCTTATTCAAGGTTGCAAAGACCTCTCTGATGAGAGTAGGCTACCCGTCCTGTTGGGGGAGGACGCAGAGAGCTGTGGGTTGGCAGCGCACTACATTGCCTTTGGTTATTGTTGTTACTGTCGTCCTGTTGGCAATTTAGATTCTTATTATCTTAATATTGTAAATATCCAAAGTAAGCTTTGGAAATATGTACATTGTTACGTCATGCTTATAAAGCAAGTTGAATTGAATTGAATTGAGAGAGAGCCAGAGAGAGAGAGAGAGAGAGAGAGCCAGAGAGAGAGAGAGAGAGAGAGAGAGATTGAGCCAGAGAGAGAGAGAGAGAGAGAGATTGAGCCAGAGAGAGAGAGAGAGAGAGAGATTGAGCCAGAGAGAGAGAGAGAGAGAGAGATTGAGCCAGAGAGAGAGAGAGAGATTGAGCCAGAGAGAGAGAGAGAGAGAGAGAGAGAGAGAGAGAGAGAGAGAGATTGAGCCAGAGAGAGAGAGAGAGAGAGAGAGATTGAGCCAGAGAGATAGAGAGATTGAGCCAGAGAGAGCGAGAGATTGAGCCAGAGAGAATAAGTATCCTTTGGAGTGAGTTCTTCTCAGGTCTGAACTCTGAAAAGG
Organism: Oncorhynchus kisutch; assembly: GCF_002021735.2. Lineage (NCBI taxonomy): Eukaryota > Metazoa > Chordata > Actinopteri > Salmoniformes > Salmonidae > Oncorhynchus > Oncorhynchus kisutch. Next base: position 11,899,168 of record NC_034196.2, read on the forward strand.
CCTGCGACTGACCTGGAAAAGCTGAGTTAAGTGAGTGGGACTTCATTGCCTTTATCCTCGGTGAGAAGTGCTGACAAAACTAAACGGAGAGAAAAGTTTGGGCCAAAACTCTTGGAAACTCTACTTCTTACTTCTTCTAATAGGCTTTTTTCTATCGGTGATTCCAACTGTTTGTGTCAGTGTGATTCCAATCAAGCTTCTTCGCTCTGATTGGCTCAGTGGGATAATTCATTCTGATGACACACCTGTGACAGAGTAGAGATAATCAATGATATCACTGCCATCATCAACAAAGGTGCCTGAAGTCTGAATGGAATGACAGATTGTATGGAATAAAAATGGAGGGGATACTGTATTGAAGTGGAAGCCTAGGCAGGTGTCCAGCGTCATTAATTATTCACACACTTGCTTACCTCACTTGAATAAAGACACCAGTCCATTACCCTTATTTTTCTTATTTTCTGAAGTAAAACACAGCTGTTGAAAGAGAAAATAGACCCGAACTGATCCTGAGAGCCTTTTTCCTCTCTCTCTCTCTCTCTCTCTCTGTCTGTTTGTCAGGCATTTTCTCACAGAAACGCTTTAGGAACCCGGCTAGGGAAAAACAGATGGGCCCAAGTCTGTGGTTGCATATGCATCTGCAGAAATATGTAGCAGAGTCACTGCAGAGGAAAGAGCTGTCGTATTCCAGCCACAGGGAGACGGAGAGAGAAGAGCTGTCGTATTCCAGCCACAGGGAGACGGAGAGAGAAGAGCTGTCGTATTCCAGCCACAGGGAGACAGAGTGGGAGGGAGAGAGAAGAGCTGTCGTATTCCAGCCACAGGGAGACAGAGAGGGAGGGAGAGAGAAGAGCTGTCGTATTCCAGCCACAGGAAGACAGAGAGGGAGGAAGAGAAGAGATGTTGTATTCCAGCCACAGGGAGACAGAGGGGAAGAGAGAAGAGCTGTTGTATTCCAGCCACAGGGAGACTGAGAGGGAGAGAGAGAGAGAAGAGCTGTTGTATTCCAGCCACAGGGAGACAGAGAGGGAGGGAGAGAAGAGCTGTTGTATTCCAGCCACAGGGAGACAGAGAGGGAGAGAAAGAAGAGCTGTCATATTCCAGCCACAGGGAGACAGAGAGGGAGGGAGAGAAGAGCTGTTGTATTCCAGCCACAGGGAGAGAAGAGCTGTTGTATTCCAGCCACAGGGAGACAGAGGGGAAGAGAGAAGAGCTGTTGTATTCCAGCCACAGGGAGACTGAGAGGGAGGGAGAGAGAGAAGAGCTGTTGTATTCCAGCCACAGGGAGACAGAGAGGGAGGGAGAGAAGAGCTGTTGTATTCCAGCCACAGGGAGACAGAGAGGGAGAGAAAGAAGAGCTGTCATATTCCTGCCACAGGGAGACAGAGAGGGAGGGAGAGAAGAGCTGTTGTATTCCAGCCACAGGGAGAGAAGAGCTGTTGTATTCCAGCCACAGGGAGACAGAGGGGAAGAGAGAAGAGCTGTTGTATTCCAGCCACAGGGAGACTGAGAGGGAGGGAGAGAGAGAAGAGCTGTTGTATTCCAGCCACAGGGAGACTGAGAGGGAGAGAGAGAAGAGCTGTTGTATTCCAGCCACAGGGAGACAGAGAGGGAGAGAGAGAAGAGCTGTTGTATTCCCAGCCACAGGGAGACGGAGAGGGAGGGGGAGAGAGAAGAGCTGTTGTATTCCAGCCACAGGGAGACAGAGAGGGAGGGGGAGAGAGAAGAACTGTCATATTCCAGCCACAGGGAGACAGAGAGGGAGGGGGAGAGAGAAGAGCTGTCGTATTCCAGCCACAGGGAGACAGAGAGGGAGGGGGAGAGAGAAGAGCTGTTGTATTCCAGCCACAGGGAGACATAGAGGGAGGAAGAGAGAGAAGAGCTGTCGTATTCCAGCCACAGGAAGACAGAGAGGGAGGGAGAGAGAGAAGAGCTGTTGAGGGTTGTTGGGTTTGGATCCAGTGGGTTGGCAGTTGTCTCCGTGGCTCTTTCACTAGAGGGCTATGCCCAGGCCAGGGCAGAGAGGGTGAGGCAAGCAGGCAGTCAATGCCAGGCAGCGAGGCGGTGGCCTAATGTGCCCATTCTGCCCATGTCTTACAGCACTATGCTAAATCACTTAGATGGATTCTCATGGACTCAGCTTTATTTTCCAGGCGTACTGTAGATGGTGCTACGCGAGGATTCACATCACATATTCGAATGAAAACAAAACATAATACTGTACTCACGCACACACACACACACATGCACGTACTGTACACACACACATACAAACACACAGTTTGACCTGGTATGGACCTTGGATGCTGGGAGCAGCTTTTGTATTTTTTGTGGTCCTTCATTACTGTATTGGATTGAACATGACAGCTGATGATGCAATTTCAGGTAGTCAGTTTATTGGCAATGTATGTCAAAATCACAGTAGTATTACTATTGAATTATTCATGTTTTCTGAGGACAACCATTTCTATCTACTCTGGTGCTGTTTTAAAGGGGATTATCAACATGTAATCCATAATGGCATCTACTGTATGCACCACACCCTCCACAATTATGGGATAATCTCTGATAATCTGAGATTACACAGGTAGCCTACTTCTCCTGTTGACCTTTTACAATATTAATCTGCTCCCAGTTTTTTTTTGTCTATGTCCTTTTCCAATTATTGGATTTATGTAATATTGAAGCACATACTCCTGAAAATATGAAAATGTATTGTGAATACAAAATACTGGTATATGAGTGGTTTAAAAGCACCACTTTTGATGTGTTTTGGTGGTTTAAAAGCGCTGACATCATCAATGCTTTGATGCTGACCTGCAGTAGCCAAAATAATCTGCATTGGCACAAGATAACAAGTTATAATGATTCCTCTACAGCAAGAAACTGCATACTTTCTGCCCACTGTG
>NC_034196.2:11904576-11909576 GCF_002021735.2 Oncorhynchus kisutch
ATCAAGAGCAGAGGCAAAATGAAATCCGAGAGGCTATTCTAGTGGGAGTAATGGTTTGGTGAGACCACCATTTTGGTTTCTCATGGTTTCTGTAAAGCTCACTCAAGAGAGATCAGGCTAGAAGTGAGGGAGTAGGGGGGGATATAGATAGAGAAGAAGGAGAGAATGTTGGACCCTTTCATTACCTTTGTAAGGCCTTGTCATTAAAGCCCAGAGGGCATAAAGGGTCAGCTCACACCAGTGGCACACAGTCTCCTCCTTTCACACCATGAAGATGTGGCAAGCAGCTCCTAAAACCAACTTACATCTGCCTCCTGAAAGAATGTGGCTTTATCGTTCTCCCTCTCTCTCTCTTTTCTTCTCTCTTTTCTTCTCTTCCTACCCTCCGTCTCTCGCTCCACTTCAAAGCACTTGTCACAGCCCCCAGATAAAGACAGGGTTCAGGGGTGACGTGGCGCAGCCGCTTTGCTGCTGAGCCTGTTGCCATGGAAGCAGGCTTTTAATTCCGGCATCTCGTCGTCTGCCGGGGTCCTGCCGTGTTATCATGGGTAACGAGTCATTGGTGCTCCACGGGGAAGAGGCCCCTCTAAGTCCAAACGGATTTACACACCAGAGGAGAGGAGGAGAGAAGAGGAGAGGGGATGAGAGGAAGAGAGGAGAGGGGATGACATGAGAGAGGAGGAGAGAAAAGGAGAAGAGGAGAGAAGAAGAGGAGAGGGGATGAGGAGAGGAGAGGAGAGGAGGAGAGGGGATGAGAAGAGGAGAGGAGAGGAGGAGAGGGGGAGAGAAAAGGAGAGGAGGAGAGAAGAGGAGAGGAGGAGAGAAGCGGAGAGGGGATGAGAGAGGGCTAAGAAACAGAACCATGTCTATATTTTTTACATTTGAGTTATTTAGCCGACAGTCTTATCCAGAGTTACTTATAGTCATTGCATTCATCTTACCACATATCAGTCATAGTCAGTACATTTTCCCTCAATTAAGTTCTCCCAGGGTCTTGAATTTGATGCGAGCCTCGACTGGGAGCCAGTGGAGAATGCGGAGGTGGTAGGTGACATGGGAGAACTTGGGAAGGTTGAAGACCAGGTAGGCTCTCACCTACATATCCTCTCACCCATAGTAGCAGGATGATGACTTTCACGGGGAAAACACATTTGTTCCAAATTAATCTAACAATGGTCAAATTAGTGAACTCATTGCTCATTGTTTTCACTGAATCATTGTTCATACTAAAAAGGAAGACGTTTTACGTGTCCCCACCCGATTGTGTTTTTGTTTGTTTATTTGCATTTTTGTACTTATTTTGTACATAATGTTGCCGAAAGTGATCGAAACTAACTTCTGGACATCAGGACTCCGATTACTCACCACGAACTGGCAGAATCATTTTATTCCTTTGACGAGTCTGACGAGTTTGGAGGGTAAAATCCATCGTTCCACGGTTTCTGGTTGGGGAAGGTTTTAATAGTTGATGTGGGTACAACATCACCGATGCACTTGCTAATAAACTCGCTCACCGAATCAGCGTATTCATCAATGTTATTGTCCGACGTTATGCGGAACATATCCCAGTCCACGTAATCGAAGCAATCTTGAAGCGTGGAATCAGATTGGTCGGACCAGCGTTGAACTAACCTGAGCGCGGGCGTTTCCTGTTTTAATTTCTGTCTATAGGCTGGGAGCAACAAAATGGAGTCGTGGTCCAAAATGTTTTCCGCCCGGGAAACATTCGATATGCTGATAAAATTTAAGGAGTCTTGTTTTCAGATTAGCCTTGTTAAAATCCCCAGCTACGGGGATGTGATTATAATCGAAGAGAATTCTCTTGGTAGATAATGAGGTCGACATTTGATTGTAAGGAATTCTAGGTCAGGTGAGCAAAAGGACTTGATTTCCTGTATGTTGTTATGATCACACCACGTCTCGTTAATCATAAGGCATACCCCCCGCCCTTCTTCTTACCAGAGAGATGTTTGTTTCTGTCGGCGCGTTGCGTGAAGAAACCAGGTGGCTGTACCGACTCCGATAGCATGTCTCGAGTGAGTCACGTTTCTGTGAAACAAAGAACGTTACAATCTCTGATGTCTCTCTGGAAAGCAACCCTTGCTCGGATTTCGTCTACCTTGTCAAGAGACTGGACGTTGGCGAGTCGTAAACTCGGGAGCGGGGCACGATGTGCCCGTCTACGGAGCCTGACCAGAAGACCGCTTCTTCTGCTCCTCCTGCGGTGCCGTTGTTTTGGGTCGCCGGCTGGGATCCTATCCATTGTCCTGGGTGGTGGACCAGACAGAGGATCCGGGAAAGTCGTAATGTTGGTAAGTTGACGTTGCTCTTATATCCAATAGTTCCTCCCGGCTGTATGTAATAAAACATAAGATTTCCATCATTATGTTTGCCGATGACACAACAGTGGTAGGCCTGATCACCGACAACGACGAGACAGCCAATTGGGAGGAGGTCAGAGACCTGGCCATGTGGTGCCAGGACAACAACCTTTCCCTCAACGTGATCAAGACAAAGGAGATGATTGTGAACTACAGGAAAAAGAGGACCAAGCACGCCCCCATTCTCAGCAACAGGGCTGCAGCGGTGCAGGTTGAGAGATTCAAGTTCCTTGGTGTCCACGTTACTAACAAACTAACATGGTCCAAGCACACCAAGACAGTCGTGAAGAGGGCACAACAAAATATATTCCTCCTCAGGAGACTGAAAAGATTTGGCATGGGTCCTCAGATCCTCAAAAGTTTCTACAGCTGCACCATCGAGAGCATCACTGCCTGGTTGCATCACTGCCTGGTATGGCAACTGCTCGGCCTCCGACAGCAAGGCACTACAGAGGGTAGTACATCACTGGGGCCAAGCTTCCTGACATCCAGGACCTCTATACCAGGCGGTGTCAGAGGAAGGTCCTCAAAATTGTCAAAGACTCCAGCCACCCTAGTCATAGACTGTTTGCTACCTAATGGCAAGCGGGTACCGGATCGCCAAGTCTAGGTCCAAGAGCCTTCTAAACAGCTTCTACCCCCAAGTCATAAGACTCCTGAACACCTAATCAAATGGCTACCCAGACTAATTGCCCCCCCCCCCCCCCCCCCCTCTTTTACACCACTGCTACTTTCTGTTGTTCTGTGCATAGTCGCTTTAATAACTCTACCTACATGTACATATTACCTCAACTAACCGGTGCCGCTGCACATTCATTTTGTACCGGTACCCCCCTGTATATAGTCTCGCTATTGTTATTTTACTGCTGCTCTTTAATTTCTTATCTCTTATCTTATTCTTATCTGTATTTTTTTCAACTGCATTGTTGGTTAGGGGCTCGTAAGTAAGCATTTCACTGTAACCTGTTGTAATTCGGCGCATGTGACTAAAAACATATGATTTGATCTGATTTGATTTACAGTCTATTTCATACACACCAATCTAGAAAAGCTTGAATCCCTGGCCAGTCCAGTTTGCACTTTTTCTCTCAAGCTGTGTAAGTGGTATTCTTCAGTCTAAATATACTTTTAGCCCCGGTCCCTCTTCACAGGGAAGGCTAAGGTGTAAAGTACACAACAGGCCGTCAGTCAGGTCACCGTGCCAGTGAACAGCAGAGTGCTTCTCCGCACACCATCAGATGAGCAGAGGAGACAAGGCGAGGGTGGAGGGTATGAGCCCTTTTGAGGAACAGTGGAGGAACAGGACGTGTGTGTTCATTAGTGCGACCCAGGGGAGAGTGTGTGTCAGGAGGCCAGACCTAATCCCCATGGCAACCAACCCAATGACTCCCCTTCAGGATGCTGCTTGTCAATCATCTCAGTCGTGATGTGTTCCTGGGGTATGATTCACGGCTCTGGCTCGCTTTCTCAATTTCTCTCTCTTTTCTGTTTTCTTGCTCTCTCTCATTCCTTTGTTGCTCTCTGCTCTCTCTCCTTCTCTTTGTGTGTCTCGGAGTCGCAGAGTCAAACGTGAACAAACATCCATTTGTGAAGACTCCAACAGGAATGTCACAGGTAGATGAAAGAGATGAACACAGTACAGTACTACAATAGCACCTAGGTCTCTTAAAAGTCCTGCAGGGGATAATAACTCCTCTTCTTGTAGGTTAGACATGTTCCCTTCCCATGTTCCCTCCTCTTCTTGTTATGATCAATGTTCCCTTGAAGTTGTGTGCATGTGTGCGGCCGTGCAGCTCCCCCGGGACTGCCACGCAGAAGTAATATTAGCCTGTGCAGAGAAGAACGAGATTGAACTTCCCTAGACTTTTTAGAGTTTTCCTCGCTAGCTAACACTATCAATGTTTCCCTTTACTTTGGGAATTGTGACACTTTCAACGCAACATACAGAAACAAAAGTAACTATGCAAGACTTAGTTTGCAAAACGAACTATGCACAAGATTTTCTTGGAGGCAGAACGCATCGGAGTAGGATTCTATTGCATTGACAGGCACGACTCAGGCCCGTACTCTACACAGACCGGTGCGCCATAACAAATCAGAGCCGCAGTAGGCCTACAGTGTATGAAAACGGACCATTGCCATATATGGATCTGTGCCATTCACTTTAAACTGGACTATGTGTACAGCATGAACGGACGTGAGTAGTTTATTATGAGATCAAAGTGAGAGCTACATGTAGTGACGTGTGCACATTTGTACATATCCTTTGCTAGTTAGTGAGTTATTAGCCCAGTTATAGATAATTTGTAGTCAGCAATGGGGGAGTGATTGTTCCTTACAGGGGGAGCATAAAACATGTGCATTTCTAGACATCTTTGAAAAGTGAGTCAGGTAAAGAGCTTTTTTGTTGTTGGTGTTAACGGGGCAATGTTGTATTTTGAAACGGATCTGAATAAGCGAAGTGGCCAATAGGCAGAGGGTAACATAAGGACTGATTCTCAGTAATAATGGAATGGGAATAATGCTGCATTTTATTTTGTAAAGTGGTTTCTTGCATCAAACATTTTCAGTCACCTCCTTGTCTGAAGGACAATTGGATTTGTCTCATGGTATGTAGGC
>NC_034196.2:11914576-11945835 GCF_002021735.2 Oncorhynchus kisutch
GCTTTGATCATTTGAATCGGCTGTGTGGTGTTAGGGGAAGAAAATGAAAAAAAGCTCAACCCTTTGGGGTCCCCAGGACCGAGTTTGGGAAACGCTGGTTTCATGACATCAGACAACGGTGTTATTTCTCAGATATCATATTCACCAGACCTATTGAGATCTCCTGTTCCCTGTCGTTTCGATCCTCCCCTCGTCTAGTGAAGAGACTCTTCAGCTATCTCATTATCTCAAGGTTAAAGACACAGCTTTTTCTTCTGTAGGAGAGGCGAGAGCAGATTTGTGTTGTCTCTGTGTGCTGTTTGATTGGCCCCGGTATCACCGTGATAAATGATATGAGATGCTATCTAACGTTAGCGGGAGCTGGGCAGACAAGGCACTGGAGGTCTTCATGTCTTCTGCTGCGTTAGGACTGAATACGAGATGGGATGAGAGCGGGTGTATTGTTGTGCTGTGGAGTACAAGAGCCTGGGCTTAATTTCACTGACGAGCCAGACAGCAGGGGAGGGAACCCTAACCACTGTGCTCCATGCGATTGATTTGCCTGATAAATGTTTATGGAGGAAAACACTCATAAACAACATATCAGCAGAGAAATATGACGTTGCGCATACAGAAGTTTGCCACCGAGCCCTGCCGCTGATTGTTTTCCCCTTCTCTTTTGATGTGAATCTGTCACCACGAGTCTGCGTCTCTTCTGGAGTGGTATTATGTTTATGATGGATGCATTCAGTTTGAGTGGGAGTTTTAAGCTGCCGTTAATTGCTACTAGCTAGAGTGTTGAAAGTAGCTCTGCCTTAAGTCTCCCTGTATTGCTGTTGCAGGAATAATAGGGGTGCAGGCAGGCAGGCAGGCAGACAGACAGACAGGCAGGGGGCAGGCAGGCAGGCGGCTCTATACAAGCAGGACCCTCTTTGATGGTGTAGTAGTGATATCTGTCATCTTCAGACACTGCAGATGCTAGTGATGGTAGCGAGGCTTCTATCTCACCTGTATCACAATCTGCCCATCTTGTTTAGTTAGACAGTCATCGTGATGCTGGTTTTATAACAATCAGAAGAAAACACAGGTCTTATCACTCGAAGACTACAGTACACCCACCTATTCTAACACCAGGCACTTGGCTCTCAAGTCATTTCACTGCAGTCACTTAGACTAGCACCCACAGATTCTTTAGGCTTGGCAGGGTTCATATGGGAGAGTTTCTTCAGTTCTCTGAGGTGTAGATCAAGTGTCCTCCAATAGTTCTTAGACAATGGCCAGCCAAACATACTTCTTATCTCTCCCAGGCCTGCTCTGACCTTATCTGGCATCGTCTGCTTGTCAGGAGGAAGCACAATGCACAGGATGTCTCCTGTGCTGTTCACCTCTCTCTATGCACTCAATCCATTCCCTGACTCTGACTACGTACAGGATGTCTTTTCTCGAGAGAAAACAGTTAAGACGATTCAGAGGAAAAGTGTGAAGAAGTCTTTGAAACTGCCTTTGTCTGTCTGTCTGTCTGTCTGTGTGTGTGTGTAATGTGGACCGGTCTCTCCGCCTGAGGCCTTCACACCCGAGGAGGATGAGGTGAAGAAAAGTGTTTCTGTGATTTACTTTCAAATAAAAGCCCCACACGGTTCCCTGTTTTCTGATATTATCAGGAGTTCAATATCTGTATCATTTGGAGAGAAAAACAGAAATTCATAAGGAAAGGTCAAGGAGCTTTGCAGTTCCAAAAATAGCAACGAATTTCCTTTCCTCTCGCTGTCTGACAATACAGTATTACTTTGTTCTGTTCTGGGGAAATGAAAAGAGAACATGATAGCTTTTTATAGAAAGACACGGGCCTCAGAGACATAAACAGTGTTGCTGTAATCCTGGACATGAGCTTTATTGGAGAGGTGAATGGGAGACAAAGAGAAGAAAATGTCTTTAAACCCTTTAAGCACTTCCTTGTGATTTATTCCAGAGGAAATCAGGTTAACGTGTCTGACTGCCGTGCAGTCCCAGTTTCATGTCTGCTCTTACCGACTAGTTTTGATTTCTACTTGTCTTCATTATTCATGGTCTCTCTCTCTTTATCTTTCTCTCTCTCTCTTTCTCTCTCTCTCTTTCTCTCTCTCTCTTTCTCTCTCTCTCTCTCTCTCTCTCTCTCTCTCGCTCTCTCGCTCTCTCGCTCTCTCTGCCCCTCCCTCCCAGGTGGAGTGGCTGAAGAACGAGGAGATCATAGACCCTGCTGATGACCGTAACTTCTACATCACCATCGACCATAACCTGATCATCAAACAGGCCAGACTGTCTGACACCGCTAATTACACCTGTGTCGCCAAGAACATCGTCGCCAAGAGACGCAGTACCACGGCAACAGTCATCGTCTACGGTAGCAATCAACTCCCACCGTGACACGTTGACCGTAACAGCCTTCTAAAGTTGCACTGCATGACGCAACTGGTGGGGTTTTTGTCTTAAGGTGTCTGTGAGCAACAGATGCATATCTGTATTCCCAGTCACTTGAAATCCATAGATTAGGGCCTAATGAGTTTATATCAGTTGATTGATTTCCTTATATGAACTGTAACTCAGTCAAATCTTTGAAATTGTAGATTGTTGCGTTTATATTTTTGTGGAAAGGCTACTCCAGGAATCCTCACCCTCTCCTGAGTCCTGATAAACACTGTACCTCTCTGCTCCCCAGTCTCCCCTTAGGGGATTAGACACGCGTGACAGCACAGACATTCAGGCCTCAGGACTTCTTCCACCCTGGGAGGAACGTAACTACCCCCACCCAGCATGTGAAGTGGCTAAACCTCAGGTTATTAAATCAGTCTGTCAGTCTGTCAGTCTAGCTAATCATCAGCTAACAGACACGAGGCTGTTTTATAGCCTCAACCTCCTACACAAATACACGCACGTGGCAGTGAGCGCACACACACGATACACACGCAGAAAACCGGACCAGAATGGGTGGAGGTTTGCAGGAATTGATGATGTCACCAGGGTCAGGTTTCAAATCCATCTCTCCTTCCATCCCTCCAGTGTCTCCCGGCACAGCTCATCACCCATAAATCACACACACTGGCCCTGCCATGGAGGATTATGGGGGATTAGGGGGTCCTAAGTTATTGTTGGTGTCCTATTTGTTAATTTATCTATTTTAGTTGTCCATTCTGACAGGCAAGAGCAGCATGTGTGGCTTAGATGAGTCCAGTATGAGGGTGAAGTAGAGCATGTGTGTGTGTGTGTGTGTGTGTGTGTGTGTGTGTGTGTGTGTGTGTGTGTGTCTGTGTCAGCAGACTTTGGGGTCTTCAGGGACTGGGGTCGCTGTCCCTGCTAGGCTTTTCCCTTCACTAATGCAGTCTGGGAGGATTGAGTGAGTGCGCCGGAAGACAGCTTTGATGTTGGCTCATCCTTAAAAGAATACACCAGAAGCCACTTTCTCTGCCTGGATTGCATCAGTCCCTCTTCCCCGTCCCCCTTCCCTGTATGCAGGCAGGCAGGCAGGCAGGCAGGCAGGCAGGCAGGCAGGCAGGCAGACAGACAGACGGACAAACAGACAGACGGACGGACAGACAGACGGACAAACAGACAGACGGACAGACGGACATACAGACGGACGGACAGACAGACGGGCAGACGGACAGATGGACAGACGGACAGACAGACGGACGGACAGACAGACGGACAGACGGGCAGACAGACGGACAGACTGACAGGGAGAGGGAGCGAGAGAGTTTCCCTCGTTACCAGAGGAGACAGACCAGCCCAGTGGTTTTCCAGCCTGCACCACAACAAGGAATCCTGGAAAGGGCTGGGGAGGACACGCAGAGAGAGGGATAGATGGAAAGAAAAAGAGAGAGACAGAGAAGGAGGAAGAGTAATAAAACCCCATAAGTAAAGAAAGAGACAGTGAAGAAAGGCAGGGCTTTGGCTCTGCTCCCGTGGAGTCTGATGCTTGGGGCTTCACTCATCGTAAGCTCTGAGGGGCCTCCAGCTCCTTACATCTGAAATGCCACAGTCGTGTTCTCAGCCACACACCCACTGTCATTCTGCTCTGGATTTCGACTGAGACGCAGATGGAATTGGAAGAAAGGATTTGAGGGATTCAGAAGCTGGGAAATACAACAGCCAGAATAGCCTGTCCACATAGCTAACTAATGAACAGTGCTAACAGGGGAGAACCCAAGTGTGCTACAGATTCTTCAATGCCATGTTCATTCGAGTAAAAAAGGGCTGGTGGAAAACACTCACATTCTCCAAGACTCACTCAATGCCACTATCAAAAGGACAACGATTGTATTTGCTAAAGTGTTTAACATGTTGTTTTCCAATGTCGTTGGGGTTTTTCTACAGTGAATGGCGCCTGGTCAACATGGACAGAGTGGACGGTGTGTAACAGTCGCTGTGGCCGTGGCTACCAGAAGCGCACGCGGAGCTGCACCAACCCAGCACCGCTCAACGGGGGTGCCATCTGTGACGGGCAAGGCATTCAGAAGCTGGCATGCAACCCACTGTGCCCAGGTAGTTACTGCGCCACTTGTCACAACTCTTATGGAGCAGGGGAGTGCAATTTACTGGACAACACAAACAGAGCACTCTGTATTTTCATAAATATAGATATCTATCATTCTTACTCTCACTCTTACCCACCCCACTCCGCCCCGCCTCACCCCACCCCGTTTCTTTCCCACTAATTGTCACACACTCATGCACCCAATCTCGCACACTCTCACTCCCACCCTCCATGCCTTCTCACCCTCTCCTCCCTCCCTCCCTCCCTCCCCACCACCATGCCCCCCGCCCCCCACTCCCTCCCTCCCCTCTGTGTGTTAGTGGATGGTCTGTGGACAGAGTGGAGTAAATGGTCCACGTGTGGGACAGAGTGTACCCACTGGAGGAGGAGGGAGTGCAGCGCCCCGGTGCCCAAAAACGGGGGGAAGGACTGTGAGGGCATGGTGCTTCAGTCCAAGAACTGCACCGATGGCCTGTGTATGCAGAGTGAGTACAGTACATGATTACCATCCTCACTCTATCCTACCCTCCACTGTCTGATTCTGTAGGAACCCAATGCATTATAACGTGATCTGTCTCTGTCTGTCTGTCTGTCTGTCTGTCTGTCTGTCTGTCTGTCTGTCTGTCTGTCTGTCTGTCTGCTCTGTCTGTCTGTCTGTCTGTCTGTCTGTCTGTCTGTCCTGTCTGTCTGTCTGTCTGTCTGTCTGTTCTGTCTGTCTGTCTGTCTGTTCTGTCTGTCTGTCTGCTGTCTGTCTGTCTCTGTCCTGTCTGTCTGTCTGTCTGTCTGTCTGTCTGTCTGTCGTCTGTCTGTCTGTCTGTCTGTCTGTCTGTCTGTCTGTCTGTCTGTCTGTCTGTCTGTCTGTCTGTCTGTCTGTCTGTCTGTCTGTCTGTCTGTCTGTCTGTCTGTCTGTCTGTCTGTCTGTCTGTCTGTCTGTCCTGTCTGTCTGTCTTCTGTCGTCTGTCTGTCTGTCTGTCTGTCTGTCTGTCTGTCTGTCTGTCTGTCTGTCTGTCTGTCTGTCTGTCTGTCTGTCTGTCTGTCTGGTCTGCGTCTGTCTGTCTGTCTGTCTGGTCTGTCTGTCTGTCTGTGTCCTGTCTGTCTGTCTGTCCTGTTGTCTGTCTGTCTGTCTGTCTGTCTGTCTGTCTGTCTGTCTGTCTGTCTGTCTGTCTGTCCTGTCTGTCTGTCTGTCTGTCTGTCTGTCTGTCTGTCTGTCTGTCTGTCTGTCTGTCTGTCTGTCTGTCTGTCTGTCTGTCTGTCTGTCTGTCTGTCTGTCTGTCTGTCTGTCTGTCTGTCTGTCTGTCTGTCCTGTCTGTCTGTCTGTCTGTCTGTCTGTCTGTCTGTCTGTCTGTCCTGTCTGTCTGTCTGTCCTGTCTGTCTGTCTGTCTGTCTGTCTGTCTGTCTGTCTGTCTGTCTGTCTGTCTGTCTGTCTGTCTGTCCTGTCTGTCTGTCTGTCTGTCTGTCTGTCTGTCTGTCTGTCTGTCTGTCTGTCTGTCTGTCTGTCTGTCTGTCTGTCTGTCTGTCTGTCTGTCTGTCTGTCTGTCTGTCTGTCTGTCTGTCTGTCTGTCTGTCTGTCTGTCTGTCTGCTGTCTGTCTGTCTGTCTGTCTGTCTGTCTGTCTGTCTGTCTGTCTGTCTGTCTGTCTGTCTGTCTGTCTGTCTGTCTGTCTGTCTGTCTGTCTGTCTGTCTGTCTGTCTGTCTGTCTGTCTGTTTGTTTGTGTGGTTAGGAGCCATCCTGTTTCTCACTGCACTCCCACAAGACACCTCCACCCACTTCCCCTGTATCCCTTTCTCTCCGCTGTTTCACACTCACATCCTTGCACTAACATACACTTACCACACACACACACTTTTTCTCTTTCCGTCACACACACTATCCGCCGTTTTGGAGTGAAATTACACAAAGACAGGAGACAATGTGTGTCTTTGTTCCGCCCTGGGCCCCAGGGAGTACATCTAGAGTAGTCAGTGTGTGTTAAACAACAGCCTCGTCACCACACCACCAGGCAGCATTACTGTAAGCTATTACTCTTGTCACAGAGTGGGCATTCAGGAGCTATATTTAAAATAATGATAAGTGATTATAATGTACTTACAGGGAATCTCATAATTGCTGGGCTACTGTGATTGCTGCTCTAATTTAAAAAGCACAGGATTCCATCGGTCCAATGAGAGGAAAATTGGGAGCCCCAATTGTCACACAAGCACAGACATGCTGCTTTTCCTGAACGCCCAGTTATATGTGTTGACAAGCAGGCTAGTATTTGTTTCCCTGTAGCTCTCTCGCAACATTTTAGAAGTATTACAAGTGGGGGGGGGAAAGGCAGTCGAATTTCCTGGCGTTTCCTCCTAGTGCTCCGCAATCATTCTATAAATGTTATTGTTTTGCTCTTAACTCCTCTTGAAGAGCCTAAACTCAGCTTGTGGTCGGGACCGCTGGAGATTTTCCGTAGGCGGAGAAATGCTCTTTGAGAAGTTTTTTTTTTTTTGAGAGAGAGCCGAGAAACACACAGTTCAGTTGAGCCAACAATCCTGCCTCCTTTTCCCTTTCTATACAGTCAGAGAGCTGCAGAGATCGGAAACATACTGTAGCTTTTCGCTGCTTTGTTCTGTGTGCTGCAGACTCGCAGGGTAAAACCTTTCCTACTTTGAAGTCGTGCTTATCTGCTAATTCTGAGAGGGAGGGAGAGAAAGAGCGAGAGGGAGAGAGAGAGAGAAAGAAAGGGGGAGAGCGCTGTAGGCAGGAGCAAGAGTGTTCTTGTCAAATTAAAAGTCAGGGGCGAGACTTTTTTTAAATCACTCCCTTCCTAATAAAGTCTTTAGGGTGAGAAGCCCACACACTGCCTATGGTTCCCTCTACGGTTCCAGTGTGACACTAATAGAACCCAGACGGTCACCGTACTCCAATAACACCATGCAGACGTTCCAGATGTTCTCTATGACACTAATGGAACCCAGACAGTCTTTACATGTCCTGTGCTGTATCGGATGCAGATGGTCACATGCATTCCACTAATATCATATGTTGTACAGTAGCCAATAGACTTGTAAATAATACCGACATAGCTGCTCCATACCATGAATATGACCGATATGGTCACCACATTCCATCCTGATATGTAGATTGCACCTATGTCTGACTGGTATGACCCAGATGATGTGACTGCCACTAATGTAATGAATACAAACAGCGGTACATTTACTGATTACTAGTGCATATTTAGCAAGATGGATAAGCTGCGTGTGTACAGCTTTGTCACACTGAACTGGTGGTTGATCTGTTGTTTTAAATGCAGGTGAAATCATTCAAATAGCAGCTTTGCGATGGAACAAACATTTCCATTTCCTTCAGCCTTTTTATTAGATCTTTTTTTATCTCAGCGTGCTGTGAAGCCCTCATGAAGCTCCCTCTCCTTCCATCGCTCTCTCTCTCTCTCTCTCTCTCTTTTTCTTTCCCTCTCCCCCTCGCCCGCTCTCTCTCTCTTTCCCAGACTAAGCCCATTGCAGAAGCATTAGTTCTCTGTTAGATTAATGGCCAGTTTGCAGAGGATATAAACCCATATCCATATAGATTTAGGATCCTTCCCTGGATTGATTTTAGGAAAGCTAAGAGGGTGAAGCCACTTATGTCAACGCTAATAACCATCTCCACCCGCATTTAGGAGAGCGGCCCATTATCTAAAAGCTCACATTATGGCAAATATGATTGGGAATGGAAGATGTGTGCAATCTGAACTCACCTCGCCCACTGATTTTCCTCTCTCTACGCTGGTCTGGGATCAGCACTAATAGATACCCTTAGATTCCGTTCCAGTTTGATCTCATTTTTTTTGGGGGGGGGGGGTTGAATTCATTTTAAACATTGCAAAATGTAATCCATCTGATTGATTTGATGAACTAATTAGTCTGACGCATAGCAATGTTGCTCACGCTGAATTGTTACTATATACACGTCATCAAACTTGCTTATTTATAACCTTTATTCTGGAAACGGCGCTAGATATTAAAGGATAGATGAGGAAAGGGGTCAGACTTTAACTTTCGACCCGTCCTTAGGGGTGAGTTCAATGTGAAGGTTTGACCCTCTGTTCCTCATGTGTTTGTGCTCCCACTCTCTCTCTCTCTCTCTCTCTCTCTCTCTCTCTCTCTCTCTCTCTCTCCTCTCTCTCTCTCTCTCTCTCTCATCTCCTCTCTTCTCTCTCTCCCACCTCTCTCTTCTCTCTACCCACTCTCTCTCTCTCTCATCCCTCTCTTCCTCTCTCGCCCAACTCTCTCTCCTCCTCTCTCTCTCCCAACTCCTCTCTTCTCCCTCTTTCCCTCCCACTCTCTCTCTCGTCTTCCCCACTCTCTCGTCTCTCACTCTCCACTCCCACTCTCTCTCTCTCTCTCTCCCACTCCTCTACTCTTCTCTCTCCCACTCTCTCTACTTCTCTTCTCTTCTCTCCCCACTCTCTCTCCTCATCTCTCTCTGCTCGCCACTCCTCTCTCTCTCTCTCTCTCTCCATCTCTCTCTCTCTCTCTCTCCCACTCTCTCTCTCTCTCTCTCTCCCACTCTCTCTCTCTCTCTCTCTCTCCCACCTCTCTCTCTCTCTCTCTCCCACTCTCTCTCTCTCTCTCTCTCCTCTCTCTCTCTCTCTCTCCTCTCACTCTCTCTCTCTCTCTCTCCTCTCTCTCTCTCTCTCTCTCTCTCTCTCCTCTCTCTCTCTCTCTCTCTCTCTCTCTCTCTCTCTCTCTCTCTCTCTCTCTCTCTCTCTCTCTCTCTCTCTCTCTCTCTCTCTCTCTCTCTCTCTCTCTCTCTCTCTCTCTCTCTCTCTCTCTCTCTCTCTCTCTCTCTCTCTCTCCTCTCTCTCTCTCTCTCTCTCTCTCTCTCTCTCTCTCTCTCTCTCTCTCTCTCTCTCTCTCTCTCTCTCTCTCCCACTCTCTCTCTCTCTCCACTCCCACTCTCTCCCACTCCCTCTCCCACTCTCTCTCTCTCTCTCTCCCACTCTCTCTCTCTCTCTTCCCACTCTCTCTCTCTCTCTCTCTCTCCCACTCTCTCTCTCTCTCCCACTCCCACTCTCTCTCTCTCTCTCCCACTCTCTCTCTCTCTCTCTCTCTCTCTCCCACTCTCTCTCTCTCTCTCTCTCCCACTCTCTCTCTCTCTCTCTCTCCCACTCTCTCTCTCTCCCACTCTCTCTCTCTCCCACTCTCTCTCTCTCCCACTCTCTCTCTCCCCCGCTCTCTCTCTCTCTCTCCCCTGCTCTCTCGCTCTCTCTTTCTCTCCCTCCCCCTCTCTTTCGGCCTGTCTTAGTGGATTCTGATGTTGTTTTCCAAGGCTGTGGTAACTCCGCTCTCAGACAGATGACATTTTGTTGACATATCGATCTGTAGAAAGGGTAGGGCTGACTGCAGCACAAGGTCTAAGACAGCCTTTATTCTTATCAAACACCAGACACTGTGAAATATCACTACATTGTATTATATTTACCTCAAGGCTTGTATTTTTTTATATATATTTTTTGCTGAATTATATAATTGTATGTAATATAGTCAACATTTACCACTAAAATAGATAGAGCTAAACAACAACATTAGTATATGTCTAATTGTAGTTGTTTTGGGAATGGAAGATTCTTATGCATAATTCCATGTTAAATATGTACAAGTCGGAAGTTTACATACACTTAGGTTGAAGTCATTAAACTCGTTTTTCAACCACTCCCCAAATTTCTTGTTAACAAACTATAGTTTTGGCAAGTCGGTTAGGACATCTACTTTTTGCATGACACAAGTAACTTTTCCAACAATAGTTTACAGACAGATTATTTCACTTATAATTCACTGTATCACAATTCCAGTGGGTCAGAAGTTTACATACACTAAGTGACTGTCCCTTTAAACAGCTTGGAAAATTCCAGCTTGGAAAATTCCAGCTTGGAAAATTCCAGAAAATTCCAGCTTCATGGCTTTAGAAGCTTCTGATAGGCTAATTGACATCATTTGAGTCAATTGTAGGTATACCTGTGCATGTATTTCAAGGCCTACCTTCAAACTCAGTGCCTCTTTGCTTGACATCACGGGAAAATCAAAAGAAATCAGCCAAGATCTCAGGGAAAAAAACGGTAGACCTCCACAAGTCTGGTTCATCCTTGGGAGCAATTTCCAAACACCTGAAGGTACCACGTTTGGAGTGGCCATCACAAAGCCCTGACCTCAAGGAGGCCTACAAACCTGACTCAGTTAAACCAGCTCTGTCAGGAGGAATGGGCCAAAATTCACCCAACTTATTATAGGAAGCTTGTGGAAGGCTACCTGAAACATTTGACCCAAGTTAAACAATTTAAAGGCAATAAATCATGCTCTCTCCTATTATTCTGACATTTCACATTCTTAAAACAAAGTGGGGATCCTAACTGACCTAAGACAGGTCAATTTTTACTAGGATTAAATGTCAGGAATTGTGAGAAACTGAGTTTAAATGTATTTGGCTAAGGTATATGTAAACTTCTGACTTCAACTGTCGCTAAGACACAGTACTTATGGGAATCAATCAATTACAGAGACTACTTTAGCCAGCCATGCCTGTTGTTGGGGACACAGATATAGAAACCAGTCATATTACTATTCAGGAAGCATCGGAATAAATGACGTAAAAAATAACAATGATTTCCAGTAGAGGCACCACCCTCGTCCACAGCTCAGCGATGTCACGTTGAAAGAATAGCCCCGATAGAAACTGGGTGTATAGCGTTGGTTTCCTTTTTACAGTGGCAACAGACTCAGCATGAATATAACTAAGCAGGATGGGTCCGGAGGTCCCATCATTTAGGTCTGTTCTGACAGTCAACTCCCCCGGCTCTCTGTCTCCGTCTCCTCAGTCTGATTACATGTACACACTCGCCCCATCTATCACACTATAGATTTGACTGTCCATTGACTTGTCTACCTATCCCCCCCTCTTCCTCTCCATCAGGAGCTCATTGTTTGTCTGTTTGTGTATGTCCCAGGTGATGGAGTGATGCGTGTGACTGTGTGTGTTCCTGGAAACGTGTCTGTGTGTGTTTAGTGTGCGTTCTCTGGGGTGTTGATTGTTTTTGTAACGTTGTGTTTAGACCTTTAAAGCACAGTAAGTGTCAACACAGTAGGGATATGTGTGGTGTGTTCAGTCATTTCCATTTTGACCTTCCCTCATACAGCTCGACCATCCCTCTACCCCTCCACCTCTAATGTGGGAGGTGATTCCCAGCCCAGAAGTGACAGATGCAGCGCTGTCGGTGCTATTGACCCTGCCATTCTCCTGCTGTCTATCAGCCTCAGCTAGCTCCTCCTCCCATCCTCCTCCTCCTCCTCTCCATTCCTCCTCTCCTCCTCAGCATTCCTCCTCTCCTCCTCAGCATTCCTCCTCTCCTCCTCAGCATTCCTCCTCTCCTCCTCTCCCCACAGCCATTCGCTAGTGCTGCTAAAGAGCACTAAACCCATGCAGCTGATGGATAACACCACTTCCCCACAGGCCCTCCTCCTCTCTTCCTCTCCTCCAACGCCCCTGCTCCTCTCATCCCTCTCTCCACACACGGCCCATAGAGACAGAGAGAGGAGAGGGGAGCGTCCAAATCAAGAGAGATTGTTTCCCTGTGCCATCATTCCTCATGCCTTCTCTGTTGCATTGTTTGTTTTTCGGTTTATTTTAAATTAGATTTTCATCCTCCCGTCCCACCTCCTCCCCCTCTCCCTCCTCTCCCACCTCCTCCCCCCTCTCCCTCCTCTCCCAAGGTTCCTTTTATCAGAAGTCCTCTGAATTCAACAAAGACCAGATTGATTTGGGATATCCATGTGAGTTATTGTTTTTATTTATGTACCCATTTCTTTTTTCTTATTTTTTTCACGAGACACACTTTAACGGCGAGGTATATGCATGAGGTCTTTACAGTATCTGCATAACAAGCATCTAGCAACCAGGCATTTGCAAACATTGCTCCACTTTCCGATTCGCAATGATGTGCATAAAAGACCTTATATATACCCTGTCAAATAAAGTGTCAACCTTATTTCCAATTGTCCTCCATAATCACTGCCCTGTACCCTGCCATGTCTCACCCTCCTTCTTTCACTCCCCCTAGCCTCCTGTGGTAGCTCCCTCTCTCTACCTTTCTGTCTCTCTGCTCTCTCTTGTATCGCGTACCTTGGCTGCTTGACTATCTGTTTTCACCCTGACTGGCCCTCTTACCCTTGGCTGGTAGTGCCCTTCTATCATGTTGGTGCTCATTGTCTCTACGCTGCCAGCCTGCCACTGTCTTACCCCAGTCCACAGGGATTTGGTATTTTATTAGGATCCCCATTAGCTGTTACGATAGCAGCACCTACTCTTCCTGGGGTCCACACAAAACATGAAACATTAAATAATACATTATATTAATAGACAAGAACAGTTCAAGGACAGAATTACATAAATGTAAAACGTCACACAATAGCGTACATATCAGTATAGACACACAATATCTATGTCAAAAAGGGGAGAGGCGTTGTTGCTTTATCTGTTTGCTGAACACTTTAGTAATCTTTGATGGAAGGGAGTTCCATGCAATCATGGCTCTATATAATACTGTAGGTTTTTTGAATTGGTTCTGGATTTGGGGACTGTGAAAAGACCACTGGTGGCATGTCTGGTGGGGTAAGTATGTGTGTCAGTGCCGCGTCTTTATAACCATTGAATCAACCATGACAGTTTACATTTCAAGGTAACACAAAGTGATGTGGCCTCCTCAACTTGCTCAACAGCCACATTATTCATCATCAGATTCAGCTGTCTAGAATTTGGTGAATGATTTGTGACATATACAATACTCTTAGTTTGAGAGATGTTCAGGACTAGTTTATTACTAGCAAGCCATTCTAAAACTGACAGAAACTCTGTTTAGGGCTGCATTGATTTCACTAAATACACACACAGGTTTTGTTTAATGCCAGTGGCAGATCATTGTTAAAAATAGAAAAGAGTACCAAGAGAGCTGCCCTGCGGTGCACCATACTTTACATGTTTAACATTCCATTAAAGAAAACTTAAAGCTTTTTCACATCATTCTTTATGTAATTTATCTTGGTTTTTTAATACCATCTGTTTTAGCTCAGTTGAGTCACATTTCTCAATTTACAGTACATTTACCAATCAGATGTGCCGCCAGGCTTATTCCTCACTCCTTTTGCCTCGTCCCTCTCAACCATACATCTTTTCAATTCCTCATCAATCCATGGAGCCTTAACAGTTGTAACAGTCAGTTTCGTAATAGTTGCATGCTTATAAATAACTGGAAGAAACTATTTCATAAATGCATCAAGTGCAGCATCTGGATGCTCCACATTACACATATCAAACCAACAGATATTTTTCTAGATTGAACATTGTGTAACGGCTGTTTGAAGAAGTGGACATGATATTTTGATAGAACTGAACACTGAAATACAAAAACAACAAAGAGAATGAACGAACCGAAACAGTTCTGTCTGGTGCAGACACAAAACAAAAAACAACTACCCACAAAACACAGGTGGGAAAAGGCTACCTAAGTATGGTTCTCAATCAGAGACAACGATAGACAGCTGCCTCTGATTGAGAACCACACCTGGCCAAACACACAGAAATAGAAAACATAGAATTCCCACCCCAACTCATGCCCTGACCAAACCAAAATAGAGACATAAAAAAGTATCTAAGGTCAGGGCGTGACACATTGGAATCAGTACAAAAGCTTTGTATGATCTCTTATACACTATTTTAGGCCCAGCCTTTGGAACTTTGGCTTTTCTATGGACACTATATTATGGCCAGTACATCCAATGTGTATGGATACAGCTTCAGAGCAGAGCTCTACAGCATTGGTGAAAATGTGATCAATACACATGGATGATATAGTTCCTGTACTGTTTGTATATACCCTGGTAGGTTGATTAATAACCTGAACTAGATTACAGACACTGGTTATAATGAGTAGCTTCCTCTCGAGTGGACAGCTTCATGAACAATTCAACTCTCTGTTAAAATCAAACAACGTATCAAGCATTGCACACATATCCAGATAATGAATGTTAGCAGTTGGTGGCCTATAACATCACCCCAAAATAATAGGCTTTAGATGAGGCAGGTGAACCTGCAACCACAACACTTCACCAGCATTAGACATGAGATCCTCTCCAAGCTTACCAGGAATATGGCTCTGAAAATATGCAGCAACACCTCCCCCATAGGCATTCCTGTCTCTTCTGTGGACAGGAATATGGCTCTGAATATATGCAGCAACACCTCCCCCATAGGCATTCCTGTCTCTTCTGTGGACAGGAATATGGCTCTGAATATATGCAGCAACACCTCCCCCATAGGCATTCCTGTCTCTTCTGTGGACAGGAATATGGCTCTGAATATATGCAGCAACACCTCCCCCATGGGCATTCCTGTCTCTTCTGTGGATCTTATATCCATGCATTGCTACTTCTGTATAATCAAAGGAATCCTCTGGGTCTCAAAGATGGACAATATATGAATGTTATCTGATCTTAGCAAGTTATTGATTTCATGAATCTTATTTGTAAGGCTATGTAGACTGGGTGAAACGTTAATATTAACATAATATTCAGTTGCATCCCTTTTGCCCTCAGAACAGCCATAATTCACATGGGCATGGGCTCTACAAGGTGTCGAAGGCGTTCCACAGGGATGCTGGCCATGTTGACTCCAATGCCTCCCATAGTTCTGTCAAGTTGGCTTGATGTCCTCTGGGTGGTGAACCATTCTTGATACTCATGGGAAACTGTTGAGTGTGAAAAACCCAGCAACGTTGCAGTTCTTGACACACTCAAACGGGTGTGCCTGACACCATACCCTGTTCAAAGGCCCTTAAATCTTTTGTCTTGCCCATTCACCCTCTGAATGGGACACACATACAAAGTCCATGTCTCAATTGTCTCAAGGCTTGGAAATCCCTCTTTAACCTGTCTCCTTCCCTTCATCTACACTGATTGAAGTGGATTTAACAAGTGACATCAATAAAGAATCATAGCTTTCACCTGGATTCACCAGGTCAGTCTACAGTGCATTCAGAAAAAATTCAGACCCCTTGACCTTTTCCACATTTTGTTACGTTACATCCTTATTTGAAAATGGTAGAAAAAAATCTAATCTACACACATGAATAAAATAGCCAAAATAGGTTTTTAGAAATGTTTGCAAATGTATGAATAATAAACTGAAATATCACATTTACGTAAGTATTCAGAACCTTTTACTCAGTACTTTGTTGAAGCACCTTTGGCAGCGATTACAACGTTGCGTTTTCTTGGGTATGACACTACAAGCTTGGCACACCTGTATTTGGGGAGTTTCTCCCATACTTCTCTGCAGATCCTCTCAAGCTCTGTCAGGTTGGATGTCCAGGATCTGGCTGGGCCACTCAAGGACATTCAAAGAGTTGTCCTGAAGCCACTACTGCCTTGTCTTGGCTGTGTGCTCAGGGTCGTTGTCCTGCTGGAAGGTGAATCTTCCCCCCAGTCTGAGGTCCAGAGTGTTCTGAAGCAGGTTTCCATCAAGGATCTCTCTGTACGTTGATCCATTCATCTTTCCCTCAATCCTGACTAGTCTCCCAGTCCCTGCCGCTAAAACACATCTCCACAGCATGATGCTGCCACTACCATGCTTCACCGTAGGTATGGTGCCAGGTTTCCTCCAGACGTGACACTTGGCATTCAGGCCAAAGAGTTCAATCTTGCTTTCAATCTTGTTTCTCATGCTCGGAGTGTCCTCTAGGTGCCTCTTGGCAACTCCAAGCGGGCTGTCATGTGCCTTTTACTGAGTAGTGGCTTCCGTCTGGCCACTCTACCATAAAGGCCTGATTGGTGTGGAGTGCTGCAGTATGGTTGTCGTTCTGGAAGGTTCACCCATCTCCACAGAGGAACTCTGGAGCTCTGTCAGAGTGACCATCAGGTTCTTGAACACCTCCCTGACCAAGGCCCTTCTCCCCGGATTGCACAATTTGGACGGGCAGCCAGGTCTAGGAAGAGTCTTGGTGGTTCCTTACTTCTTTCATTTAAGAATGATGGAGGCCAATGTGTTCTTGGAGATCTTCAATGCTGCAGAAATGTTTTGGTATCCTTCCCCAGATCTGTGCCTCGACACAATCCTGTCTCAGAGCTCCACGGACAATTCCTTCGACTTCATTGCTCGGTTTTTGCTCTGACATGCACTGTCAACTGTGGGACCTTATATAGATGGGTGTGTATCTTTCTAAATAATTTCCAATCAATTGAATTTACCACAGGTGGACTCCAAACAAGTTGTACAAACATCTCAAGGATGATCAATGGAAAACAGGATGCACCAGAGCTCAATTTCGAGTCTCTTAGCAAATGGTCTGGATACTTATGTAAATAAGGTATTTCTGTTGTTTTTTAAAATTCATTTGCAAACATTTCTTAAAACCTGTTTTTACTTTGTCATTATGGGGTATTGTGTATTATGGGGTATAAGGCTGTAATGTAACAAAATGTGGAAAAAGTCAAGGGGTCTGAGTACTTTTCCTAATGCACTGTATGTCATGGAAAGAGTTAGGAAAGAGTGTTCTGAATGTTTGTACTCTCGGTGTATATTAATATGGGTTATTTTAAACTCTTTCCTGGGTATCGGAGATGGACATAATATGAAGAAACAAAATAAACAAACACACAACGGTTGGCAAGGACATTGTTCGGGCTAATAGAGTCAGTCAGGCACTTGTGAGTGTCAGTTAGTGTATGTGTGTGTTTGGGATGTGGGGCTAAAGCTAGTGACCCGGAAGCTAGGCTCTCTCACTCCCGGAAGCTAGGCTCTCTCACTCCCGGAAGCTAGGCTCTCTCACTCCCGGAAGCTAGGCTCTCTCACTCCCGGAAGCTAGGCTCTCTCACTCCCGGAAACTAGGCTCTGACACTCAATGAGCCTGTTGTAGTGGATGTAAGCAATGTCCCCACGCTCTCTGGCAGCTTTCATGGCTGGCATAAGTTATTTCCGCCTCTGGTGTAAAACTTTCGAGTAGTCCTCATTAATGAAGATGTTGGTTCCTCTCAAGTTCTTGGCTCTCTCCAGAACAGCCATCTTGTTCTTAAACCTTAGGAACTTGACCACTATTAGCCTGGGTGTGTCATCTGGGTTGGTTGCAGGTTTTCCAGACCTGTGGGCGCGCTCCACCTCAATCTTCCTCTGATCTGCAGCTTTTCAGTGAAAATTTTTCCTCAGACTTTCTCCTCAGACTCCATCCAGGTCTCATGTGAAGACTCTATGCCATCCACAACGATGTTATTCCTCCTGGATTGTGTCTCTCTGTTTCCCCAGTCATCTGTAATGATGATTCACAGACGGTGCTTTATGCCGTCTCGCTTGGATTTACAGTTTGTTGTCATCTGGCTACCAGTCTCTTTCAGGACATCCACCTCTCTATGGGAGAACTGCAAACTGTTCTTAAGATCCTAGACCTCTCTGGTCAGGTTGTCCATTTTTTTTTATTAGTTGAGTCCATCCAAGACTTGAGGCACCGAGTCTGCCTGAAATGTTACACCTCTATGTCTGCTCTCGCTCTCTCTTTTACCTCTTTCTCGGGCTCCGCCTCTACGTAGAAAATGAAGTGTTTGATTTTTCTCCTTTTCCGACAGTTGCTCGTGTTCAAAGGGATGTATTAATCTAAGTGATACATTTTAATGCTCGCACTTAGCAGGTTGCTGCCTTTTATCATCAAAGCATGGATAGGAGATTCCTCGAAGGTGGGGATATTTGTTAAATAACTACAGGGGAGCTTGGCAAAGGGAGCACAGTGAAATGGCATTTTCAGACTTTCATCATTTGATTCTGGCGGTTTTGTTCTCTCCTCTGCTGTGCGTCAGAGTGGGGATTAGTGGCCTAACATATGTATCTGTGGAGAATCTGCTGTCTTTAATGTGATGTCTATGTTCAGACAAGGGGTATACTGAGGGCTGTATAGGGGGAGCTGATAGGGGTTGAAAGAAGTGAATGTTTTAAAATGCCTGCGTACTGGAATCCCCACACGGCATCTGCCATATTCTTGCCATATTCATAAACCTTCAACCAAAGTTACATGATCTGTTATTGTATTGTGGCGTTTTAATCCTAGTGTTCGCATGGCGCTGTGCACTTATGGCAAATACATAACCTTCCTAACCCAAGATGTTATTTGTGAAATGGCCACTAAAAGCTTAAGTGTTTCCCTTTAAATAGCGAGCCGTCAATGTATCTCCCCGTCTGATGTTTCAGGTTTTAATGTCACGTACACACGTACAGTGAAACACCTTTCTCGCCAGCTCTAAACCCAACAATTCAGTAATTGTATTCAATATCGATGTAGTGCTGAACATAACATAAGGTAGAACAAAAACACACGAGAAATAAAAATAAGAAATCAGAAGAACACGATAAAGTAAGTAAGTAAGCATACTACATACAGGGTCAGTTTCAGTGCCATATTTACAATGTGCAGGGATAATGGAGTGATAGAAGTAGATATGTATAGGGGTAAGGGGACAGGGATAATGGAGTGATGGAGGTAGATATGTATAGGGGTAAGGGTACAGGGACACTGGAGTGATGGAGGTAGATATGTATAGGGGGAAGGGGACAGGGATACTGGAGTGATGGAGGTAGATATGTATAGGGGTAAGGTGACAGGGATACTGGAGTGATGGAGGTAGATAGGTATAGGGGTAAGGGGACAGGGATACTGGAGTGATGGAGGTAGATATATATCGGGGTAAGGGGACAGGGATAATGGAGTGATAGAAGTAGATATGTATAGGGGTAAGGGGACAGGGATAATGGAGTGATGGAGGTAGATATGTATAGGGGGAAGGGGACAGGAATACTGGAGTGATGGAGGTAGATATGTATAGGGGTAAGGGGACAGGGATAATGGAGTGATGGAGGTAGATATATATCGGGGTAAGGGGACAGGGATACTGGAGTGATGGAGGTAGATATATATCGGGGTAAGGGGACAGGGATACTGGAGTGATGGAGGTAGATATGTATAGGGGGAAGGGGACAGGGATACTGGAGTGATGGAGGTAGATATGTATAGGGGTAAGGTGACAGGGATACTGGAGTGATGGAGGTAGATAGGTATAGGGGTAAGGGGACAGGGATACTGGAGTGATGGAGGTAGATATATATCGGGGTAAGGGGACAGGGATAATGGAGTGATAGAAGTAGATATGTATAGGGGTAAGGGGACAGGGATAATGGAGTGATGGAGGTAGATATGTATAAGGGGAAGGGGACAGGAATACTGGAGTGATGGAGGTAGATATGTATAGGGATAAGGGGACAGGGATAATGGAGTGATGGAGGTAGATATGTATGGGGTAAGAGGACAGGGATAATGGAGTGATGGAGGTAGATATATATTGGGGTAAGGGGACAGGGATAATGGAGTGATAGAAGTAGATATGTATAGGGTAAGGGGACAGGGATACTGGAGTGATAGAAGTAGATATGTATAGGGGTAAGGGGACAGGGATAATGGAGTGATGGAGGTAGATATGTATATGGGTAAGGGGACAGGGATACTGGAGTGATGGAGGTAGATAGGTATAGGGGTAAGGGGGCAGGGATACTGGAGTGATGGAGGTAGATATATATCGGGGTAAGGGGACAGGGATAATGGAGTGATAGAAGTAGATATATATAGGGATAAGGGGACAGGGATAATGGAGTGATGGAGGTAGATATGTATGGGGTAAGGGGACAGTGATAATGGAGTGATGGAGGTAGATATATATCGGGGTAAGGGGACAGGGATAATGGAGTGATAGAAGTAGATATGTATAGGGGTAAGGGGACAGGGATACTGGAGTGATGGAGGTAGATATGTATAGGGGTAAGGTGACAGGGATACTGGAGTGATAGAGGAAGGTATGTATAGGGGGAAGGGGACAGGGATAATGAAGTGATGGAGGTAGATATGTATAGGGGTAAGGGGACAGGGATACTGGAGTGATAGAGGAAGGTATGTATAGGGGGAAGGAGACAGGGATACTGGAGTGATGGAGGTAGATATGTATAGGGGTAAGGGGACAGGTATACTGGAGTGATGGAGGTAGATATGTATAGGGGTAAGGGGACAGGGATACTGGAGTGATGGAGGTAGATATGTATAGGGGTAAGGGGACAGGGATACTGGAGTGATGGAGGTAGATATGTATAGGGGTAAGGGGACAGGGATACTGGAGTGATAGAGGTAGATATGTATAGGGGTAAGGGGACAGGGATAATGGAGTGATGGAGGTAGATATGTGTAGGGGTAAAGGGACAGGGATCATGGAGTGATGGAGGTAGAATATGTATAGGGGGAAGGGGACAGGGATAATGGAGTGATGGAGGTAGATATGTATAGGGGGAAGGGGACAGGGATAATGGAGTGATGGAGGTCGATATGTATAGGGGTAAGGGGACAGGGATAATGGAGTGATGGAAGTAGATATGTATAGGGGTAAGGTGACAGGGATACTGGAGTGATGGAGGTCGATATGTATAGGGGTAAGGGGACAGGGATAATGGAGTGATGGAGGTAGATATGTATAGGGGGAAGGGGACAGGGATACTGGAGTGATGGAGGTAGATATGTATAGGGGAAGGGGACAGGGATACTGGAGTGATGGAGGTAGATATGTATAGGGGGAAGGGGACAGGGATACTGGAGTGATGGAGGTAGATATGTGTAGGGGTAAGGTGACAGGGATACTGGAGTGATTGAGGTAGATATGTATAGGGGTAAGGGGACAGGGATACTGGAGTGATAGAGGAAGGTATGTATAGGGGGAAGGAGACAGGGATACTGGAGTGATGGAGGTAGATATGTATAGGGGTAAGGGGACAGGGATAATGGAGTGATGGAGGTAGATATGTATAGGGGGAAGGGGACAGGGATAATGGAGTGATGGAGGTAGATATGTATAGGGGTAAGGGAACAGGGATAATGAAGTGATGGAGGTAGATAGGTATAGGGGTAAGGGGACAGGGATACTGGAGTGATGGAGGTAGATATGTATAGGGATAAGGGACAGGGATAATGGAGTGATGGAGGTAGATATGTATGGGGTAAGAGGACAGGGATAATGGAGTGATGGAGGTAGATATATATTGGGGTAAGGGGACAGGGATAATGGAGTGATAGAAGTAGATATGTATAGGGTAAGGGGACAGGGATACTGGAGTGATGGAGGTAGATATGTATAGGGGGAAGGGGACAGGGATACTGGAGTGATGGAGGTAGATATGTATAGGCGTAAGGGGACAGGGATACTGGAGTGATGGAGGTAGATATGTATAGGGGTAAGGGGACAGGGATACTGGAGTGATGGAGGTAGATATGTATAGGGGTAAGGGGACAGGGATAATGGAGTGATGGAGGTAGATATGTATAGGGGGAAGGGGACAGGGATACTGGAGTGATGGAGGTAGATATGTGTAGGGGTAAGGTGACAGGGATACTGGAGTGATGGAGGTAGATATGTATAGGGGGAAGGGGACAGGGATACTGGAGTGATAGAGGAAGGTATGTATAGGGGGAAGGAGACAGGGATACTGGAGTGATGGAGGTAGATATGTATAGGGGTAAGGGGACAGGGATACTGGAGTGATGGAGGTAGATATGTATAGGGGTAAGGGGACAGGGATACTGGAGTGATGGAGGTAGATATGTATAGGGGTAAGGGGACAGGGATAATGGAGTGATGGAGGTAGATATGTATAGGGGGAAGGGGACAGGGATACTGGAGTGATGGAGGTAGATATGTGTAGGGGTAAGGTGACAGGGATACTGGAGTGATGGAGGTAGATATGTATAGGGGGAAGGGGACAGGGATACTGGAGTGATGGAGGTAGATATGTATAGGGGGTAGCTGGCAGGGATACTGGAGTGATAGAGGAAGGTATGTATAGGGATAAGGTAACTAGGCATCAGAATATATGATAAACAGAGTAGCATCAGTG
Organism: Oncorhynchus kisutch; assembly: GCF_002021735.2. Lineage (NCBI taxonomy): Eukaryota > Metazoa > Chordata > Actinopteri > Salmoniformes > Salmonidae > Oncorhynchus > Oncorhynchus kisutch. Next base: position 11,937,051 of record NC_034196.2, read on the forward strand.
TATTATGGTGTGTGTGTGTGTGTGTGTGTGTGTGTGTGTGTGTGTGTGTGTGTGTGTGTGTGTGTGTGTGTGTGTGTGTGTGTGTGTGTGAGCAAATTAAGTGTGTGTGTGTGTTGGAGTGCCAGTGTGCATGAGTGTGTAGAGTCCTGTGAGTGTGCATAGAGACAGTGCAAAAATACAAATAATGTCAGGGTCAAGGCTGGGTCAACTCAGATGATGTCGGGGTCAAAAGGCTGCTCTTCTCTGGGGCAGGGCTGCGTTCAGGATATTAATGTGTTGGCTCACCATCATTACACTGTGTGTGTGAAGGGCAGCGGGCAGCACAGCTTTGATCCTGGACGCTGATTAGTGCCTTTAAACATTGTCTGAACGAACGCCCAACCAGCTGAGGATGACTATACTCAAACAGACAGTAGAAAGACTCAACTCGACAGCAGCACTGCACTATGATACTGTAGACAACAACACTGACATCCTATACGCTATGACAGAACGGCACAGCGCACGTAATGCGAGAAATAGCCTACAGCGCATATTTCCATTTACCATACTTTTCCGTTCTCCCAGAACATTTCTTCTGCTGCCTAAGTACTCCCTCTTTCCCCCTCTGCCTCCCACCCCCGCATGTGAAAATAGAGGACTCAGATTGAGTGCCATCTGCATCACTTAAAGACATCAGGCTAATATACGCAAATGGTCCAACGTTCATACCGGTTAGTGATTTATGGCTGTGGGGGCTGGAGTAGTGGTTAATACTGCCATCTACTGGTACACCATTGATCAACACCATTTGGAATCCATTTTCCAGTCATACAGTATGAAGCCATCAATGGCTCTTTGATCTGAGCCTTTGTACCATGATGTTCTCTTTTGATTACTGATAATTTATGGACTCCCATCTACTAGTGTTGATTTTTCCCTCACGACATCTCACCATACACGGCTTGAAATCCTTTGTTCTCTCTCTCTCTCTCCTCTCTCTGCTCTCCTCTGTCTGTCTTTCTTCCTCTCTTTCTCTCTCTCGCCTCTCTCTTACTGTTTTTTCTCCCCTCTGTCTCTCGCTCCCTCTTTGTCCCTCTCTCTCCCCCTCCTCTAACTTTCTCTGTCTTTCTCCCTCTCTCTGTCTCTCTCTCACACACTCCCCCGCGCACACACACACACTTTTCCAGCGGCATTTAGACACCTGTAAAGAAGGCTCTATTTTTCGCATGTCAGTTTTTTGACAGTGAAGGATATTCTTTACAATTACCAACATCACAAAAGGCTTTGACACTGTTTCCAAGGCCATCCATCTTCAACTGTCCCACTATAATGATGGCTTGTCATTACAGTCTGGGTTCCACACACAGCCATTTAGAACGAACAGAACCAAACCTCTGCTCTTAAAATCACCCATTCCCCAGCTGGAAGAAAAGCTCTGGGAGGGAGAGATGAAAGGAGAAATATATTTCTAGATCTTATCAGAGAAATGAGAGAACAAAGCTGGAGAAATAGAGGAATGTTAGTGTATGTACTCAATCACAGGTCCCTGTAATTAACAGCTGACCAACATATCTTTTTGAACCAGCGTTTTGATCTGCTTGTTACAACCTATGCTTCACAGATGTGTCATTGATCTATGCTATTACTGTACTGTAGTGACTGTGTTATTCAGAGCTAATGGTAATGCATACCATGGTACGGGGAATGCTTTCATGCATGTCATACAATATCCCACCCCTCTATAGTCTCTTTCTCTCTCTCTCTCTCTCTTTCTCTCTCGTCTCTCTCTCTTCTTCTCTTTCTCTCTTTTCTCACTCTCTCTCTCTCTCTTTCTCTCTCTTCTCTCTTTTTCTCTCTCTCTCTCTCTCTTCTCTCTCTCTTTCTCTCTCTCTCTCTCTCTTTCTCTCTTACTCTCTCTCTTTCTCTCTCTCGATTTCTTTCCCTCTCTCTCTCTTTGTTCTGTCTGTCTTTCTTCTTTCTCTCTCTCTCTCTCTCTCTCTCTCTCTCTCTCTCTCTCTCTCTCTCTCTCTCTCTCTCTCTTTCTCTCTGTCTTTCTTTCCCTCTCTCTCTCTCTCTCTCCTCTCTCTCTCTCTCCTCTCTCTCTCACCCTCTCTCTCTCTCACTATTTTCTCTCTCTCTCTCTCTCTCTCTCTCACAATTTCTCTCTCTCTCTCTCTCTCTCTCTCTCTTTTCTCTCTCTCTCTCTCTCTTTCTCTCTTACTCTCTCTCTTTCTCTCTCTCTCTCGATTTCTTTCCCTCTCTCTCTCTTTGTTCTGTCTGTCTTTCTTTCTTTCTCTCTCTCTCTTCTCTCTCTCTCTCTCTCTCTCTCTCTCTCTCTCTCTCTCTCTCTCTCTCTCTCTCTCTCTCTCTCTCTCTCTCTCTCTCTCTCTCTCTCTCTCTTTCTCTCTGTCTTTCTTTCCCTCTCTCTCTCTCTCTCTCTCTCTCTCTCTCTCTCACCCTCTCTCTCTCTCACTATTTCTCTCTCTCTCTCTCTCTCTCACTATTTTCTCTCTCTCTCTCTCTCTCTCTCTCTCTCACTATTTTCTCTCTCTCTCTCTCTCTCTCTCTCTCTCTCTCTCTCTCTCTCTCTCTCTCTCACTATTTTAACTTTCTTTCTCTCTCTCTCTCTCTCGCTCTCTCTCTTTCTCTATCTTCTCTCTTACTCTCTCTTTCTCTCTCTCAATTTCTTTCCCTCTCTCTCTATTTTTTTCTCTCGCTCTTTCTCTCTCTCTCTCTTTCTTTCTCTCTCCTCTTTCCCTCTCTCCTCACTCTCTCTTTCTTTTCTTTCTCTCTCTCTCTCTCTCTCTCTCTCTTTCTTCTCTCTCTCTCTCTCTCTCTCTCCTCTCTCTCTCTCTCTCTCTCTCTCTCTCTCTCTCTCTCTCTCTCTCTCTCTCCTTGTCTTTCTTTCTTTCTCTCTTTCTTTCTCTCTCGCTCTCTCTCTTTCTCGATCTTCTCTCTTACTCTCTTTCGCTCTCTCAATTTCTTTCCCTCTCTCTCTATTTTTTTCTCGCTCTTTCTCTCTCTCTCTTTCTCTCTCTCTCCTCTTTCTCTCTCTCCTCTCTCTCTCTCTTTCTTTCTCTCTCTCTCCTCACTCTCTCTCTCTTTCTTTCTTTCTCTCCTCACTCTCTCTCTCTGTCTTTCTCTCTCTCTCTCTCTCTCTCTCTCTGTTCTCTCTCGCTCGCTCTCTGTAATGCTGTCTATCTAATCTGCCCTTCATTTCAACTCTAAACTCCTGGCACATTAAACTGTCATTATCAGGACATTGGACCAGTACGGGTTTGACATTTCACTATGTCCTTGAACATTCCATGTGCAGTGCATATACTCCAACAGCACCCACATGTCTTTTTCTAGAAGGGCGTGTGATGCAAAGGTGGAATTGTATATAATGGACCAGAATGAATTCCTAGTATGTTGATGAGTGACTGATGTTATTAAATACTCAATGAGCAGGATATTGGGGGTACTGATACTGTCTTTATTAGAAGACTGATAATACAACTGCCTATCACGTGACTAATGGAGTTAAATGTACCCTATAAGGTGATTACATATTTAAAGAGACTCTCTCTCTCTCTTTCTCTCCTCTTCTCTCCCGCCAGCTGCCCCCAGTACAGATGACGTTGCGCTGTACGTTGGCGTCGTCATCGCTGTGATCATGTGTCTGGTCATCTCCGTCATCGTGGCGCTGTTCGTCTACAGGAAGAACCACCGCGACTTTGACTCTGACATCATAGACACCTCGGCCCTCAACGGGGGCTTCCAGCCCGTCAGCATCAAGACGGCCCGAACAGGTAGGAGGAGGGGGTGTGTGTGTTTGTGTATTTTCGTATCAGAATAACAGGTGATAAATGAGTGTCGCACAACCTCCCTGTCTGTGTGACGTGTTAATGATGAGGTCTCTACCAGGAAGTTGACTTCTCTGCCCATATCATTAACCTGCTGAGACAGACAGACCTAATTGGCTCATACACGCTGAAAGCGGATGTGTGTCAGAGATAATGATCTGAATGCAGATGGTGGTGTTTGACTGCAGATGAGATGAGGTGGGGAGCAGAGAAAGGTTACCCAGGATGTTTGTGTGGGCGAAGTGATGAGACTGGCTCTATTAGAATGCCGGTCACTACGAAGTAGGGAGGGAGGAAAATCTAGCAGCTATCATTAAGGCTTAATTACGTCTCTCTGTGTGTGGTGTATTCAACTGTAATTAGATTTGGTCAGGACAGGATTGACTGGGCTGAGGACAGAGGCTGTGCTAAAAGGTTGGGACTGGGGGAAGTAGGAAGATGGAGGCATGTGGCTTGAACAATTTGATATTTCTTTGGAGAGGGTGATGTTAGATTTAGGCTGGGGTGATTAAGTCAGGCGATGGACAGAGAGAGAGAGATAAAAAGAGATGCCAGTTCAGAGACAGGTAGAGAGAGATAAAAAGAGATGCCAGTTCAGAGACAGGTAGAGAGAGATGAAAAAGAGATGCCAGTTCCGAGACAGGTAGAGGGATATAAAAAGAGATGCCAGTTCAGAGACAGGTAGAGGGATATAAAAAGAGATGCCAGTTCAGAGACAGGTAGAGAGAGAGAAAAAGAGATGCCAGTTCAGAGACAGGTAGAGGGATATAAAAAGAGATGCCAGTTCAGAGACAGGTAGAGGGATATAAAAAGAGATGCCAGTTCTGAGACAGGTAGAGGGATATAAAAAGAGATGCCAGTTCCGAGGACCCCTAAAGCTTATATCAACCAACTCGGGTTGCTATGGCAGCCTGCACCTGGCCGTTAGAGAGAAATAGAGACAAAGGGAGACATTAGACCACACTACAGGTGTTTCATTTACCTCTCTGTGCCTTGTCGTCGGCCCTCAGGTAAACACGCCGCATGACGACGACACAATGTGGATTTTGATTTTGAATCCAAATAGGCTCACTATTCGAATAGCACCGCTAGCTATTTACCATAGTGGTAAATACATATTGACATGATTTCAATTTCTCTTACACTGTGTAAGGTAGAGAGGATGAGGAGCAGTGTGAAGACACAGAGGCTGTTACTGTAACAGTCCCCACCGGCCCACTCAACACCCATCATGAATATTCATGTGTGTACCTGTTAAGTAAACTGCTATATAATGATGCCATCTGTTCCTTATGACACACCGTGCTGCAGAGCTATAGTTAGGAGCTCTGAGTAACAGGACTCTTCACACGGTTTATGTGTAGAGCTGGCAAGTAAACACATAACTCAACACAGTTTAGTAGAGTTTAAGCAGGACAGAGCTGAAACCAGCCGTGTAACCCCACAAAATGTTTTACCCGAAAGCTAAAAATAAATGTTACCCAAAGCCTCTTAAAGGCCCAGTACCGTCAAAAGTCTGTTTTTTCCGATGTTTCATATCATGGTGAACAACAGCTGATAAAACTAACACTGTAAAAGTGTGAAGAAATGTGCTATTTCCTGTACAATCTACACAGGACCTTCTAATCAGCATGTTTGCATGGGTGAGCGTTTTGGCTTGACATCACCAGGCAGTAAATTGGTTAATAGACCAATAACAAAGAGAGTTCCAAACCTCTCTGCCAATAACAGAACATTTTCAGTTAGCCCCTCCCCCACTCAGACCAATCCCAGACAGACCAGCAAAAGTCTTGCTTGAGAAAGTTTTTTCTAAAAAGCAATTTTTCGTCAATGGGAATCCATTATGAAGGCCAATGTTACACATGAAATGATTTTATATTGACATAAATACGGCTGCATTAGGCCTTTAACAGGTCAATACTGACTGGTCCTGATGGTGTGTTGGTCTGGCTGCACCTCTCCTTTACACCCTAGTCTTACCACTGACATCAGCGTTGCCCTCTCCTGTCCCCAGCTGACATTCTGACGGCACCCCCTGACCTGACCTCTGCGGCAGCCATGTACCGTGGACCCGTCTACGCCCTCCACGACGTAGCCGACAAGATCCCCATGACCAACTCCCCCCTCCTGGACCCCCTGCCCAACCTGAAGATCAAGGTCTACAACTCCTCTGGTCTGGTCACCCCCTCCGAGGACCTGTCTGACTTCTCCCCCAAGCTGCCCCGTTGCCTGCTGGATGGGGACACCATGGGGAGGAGGACCCAAACCCAGACTTTGCTCCGTACCGGTACCAGGGACCCCTCCTGTACCGCCCTGGGCTCCTTCAACTCTCTAGGGGGGCACCTCATCGTCCCCAACTCAGGTATGGGTCTGTCTAAGGAGGAGGAAGTGTGGTACAGTCTCAAAGTGGGTTGGTGTATAGTATTTTTTTTATGTGTGTTTGAGTAAAGTGACAAATAATGGTTTTCTTAATATAGGACAATCAAATAAATGATGCATGCCAGCAGAGCCCCAACACAACACTAAACAATACATTCATTGGACCATAACAGTGACAAACGGTGCCCACAAAGTGTTAGGGCCGACATAAAGCTGTCCCAACAGCAGAGTCCCAACAGCAGTCCCAACATCTTACCACTGCTACACCTGGCTATCAGCGGAGCCTTGTCTGGCAGCAAAACAGCTCATTCAGCCTCATCTACTCCCTTTGTAAAAAAAAAACATGGCAGTTATGGTTGACTTGCTTAAACAAATGTGGTTTCTACTGACAAATTGAGATGTACAAACTATGGCATAAGGGAACGACGAGTGATAAGAGGCAATCTGTAATTTCGATTAAGACATTAATGAGCGAGCTGGGATGGATGTCGTCAATGTAAATATTTGTTCAGCACTTTTGAAATGTACAGGGACAGAAGTCAGAACACGGGCTGTTATTACAGTATTCTTCCTGTACACTAAGTCAGAACCGAGGGATGAATAAAGTGGGCATATAAGCAGACAATGAAAGCTCTTTCAATATTCGATAATGACATTCCTCTAAAACAGGCTATAAAATCAAATCAAATCATTTTTATTGGTCACTTGCACATGGTTAGCAGATGTTAATGCGAGTGTAGCGAAATGCTTGTGCTTCTAGTTCCAGCAGTGCAGTAATATCTAACAAGTAATCGAACAATTCCCCAACAACTACCGAATACACACAAATCTAAAGGGGTGAATGAGAATATGTACATATAAGTATATCGATGAGCGAGCGGAATTGACAAGGTGCAGTAGATGGTATAAAATACAGTATATACATGTGATATGAGTAATGTAAGATATGTAAACATTATTAAAGTGGCATTATTTAAAGTGGCATTGTTTAAAGTGACTAGTGATCCATTTATTAATAGGTTACAGGTGCACCACCAAGTCAGAACAGTGGGCTAAATTATTAGGGGAAAAGGGACACAACATTCACTTAATATTACTTTCTTAGCTACAATATATTAGCATATTACATCATTTATACAGCAGCATACAATACATTTTTGGACTCGGCTTGTTGTGCTGTGCTCACTTGAACAGGAAGGTGGCGCGGCGGTCCTTTGATGGCAAATGTTTGTCATCGAAGTCTGGCATTCTTGGGATTTATGGCACTTTCAAGGCAACTGGGAAGTCGGGAAAAAAACAAGGTTGAATCATGACGTTAGTGATCTTCAGGTCGGAGCTCTAGAAAGAGGCTCAAGTTCCTTGGGCCTTGGAATTCTGATTTGGATGACCGTTCAAAATGTATTTTCCCAGTCGGAGCTCGTTTTTTCCCGAGTTCCCAGTTGTCTTGAACTCTGAGATTTCCCAGTTCCGAGTTTCCAGTTGTTTTGAAAGTGGCAGAAATTATGCTGGATTGACAGCATGGCCAATGTTGAATGTTTATCCTTTTAAACTTGGAAAAGAGACCCTTAAACCCAGACTTGGGACCACACATCCACTCCACTGAACAGCAGGCTAGGGATTTGTAGCCACTGAATCATTCCAAAACCGATCATAGTTGAATTTGCGATTCCCAACTTGTGTAATGTTTATGTCCAATGGCCGATGAGCACCGATATGTTTTATCTATAACTTCTCTTCATAATTTCTCTTCATATGACAAGTATTGAAAAGGATTTGCCAGTAGATCGTTGACGATGACTGCTAGCTAAGGTTTTGATGTTGATGTATGATGTTGACAGGATCAATCCAATCAAAGCTGCTGTAGATATCATGTGATTTGTCATTTTATGTGCTATTTCATAGTTTTGATGCCTTCACTGCTATTCTACAATGTAGAAAATAGTCCAAATAAAGAAAAACCCTTGAATCAGTAGGTGTGTCCAAGCAATGAACTTTAAACTGAATAAGTATTCCGGTAAGGCTGTTAAGTTATTTCTAAGAAAACGTCCCTGCAGATGCATCTGGCCCTAGCCATAAGCAATTACCAGACCACTTTGGACTTTGTCTAGACTAGATTGGAGATTTGGTGCTTTCATACACTCACAATGACATTGGTTTGAGGTGCTTTATCAGTTCTCCCAATGGTACAGTTCTAGAGCAGGCCTTAGTTAGTAGCTGACAGGGTCTCCTCGTGGTGACTGTTATTAGGAGCTGCCTCCTTAAAGTGACTTAGCACAGTGTAATAACAGGATTAAGAGCCTCTGTGGAGGCTGGACTGACACAGAGATCGTTCTCACACCATCCCCCCATTCCATGCCTTCCTTCCATCCCCCTTCCCACACTACACACCATCCAAGGGCGCTCTAGCTTTCCATTATTTCATTATGAACAGGAGATGATGCTGTGATCCTGACACCGCTTCCCCTCTTATTCACCAGGGATCACCCTTATCCTCTACACATGGCCTGCAATGGGGACTAACGTCATACTGAAGCATGACTCCCTGGAGAGGGAGAGGGAGGGGGGAGCGAGAGGAG
>NC_034196.2:11945935-11955935 GCF_002021735.2 Oncorhynchus kisutch
TGATGTTGTCTTATTCTGCCATATAATGGGTTCAGTGTGTGGCAGTATTTACACTACAGTAAGAGACAGTGGGAAGGGGCAGTGATATGGCTGTTGGTGGTTTGGCCTCATGATGTCTCTCCCAATGTGTCTCTCTGCCTGTCTGCTTGGGGCCCCAGGGCTGGGCAGGGGATAAACACTGAACACAGAATGACAGAGCATGACAGGGAGATGTCTAGAGGGCAGTGCTGGGCTGGTTAGACCTGTGTGTGTGTGTGTGTGTGTGTGTGTGTGTGTGTGTGTGTGTGTGTGTGTGTGACCACAGAATGTGTGACCACAGAGCGTGTGACCACGGAGCGTGTGACTACAAAGTGTGACTACAAAGTGTGTGACCGTGGTGTGTGTTGTCTCCACAGGGGTGAGTCTGCTAGTTCCAGCAGGAGCCGTCCCTCAGGGGAGAGTCTATGAGATGTACGTGACCGTCCACAGGAAGGACAGCATGAGGTAACTACAATCTTTCTATTCCCTCTGGCTGTGCTGTTTATACCAGACACACATCTCCTACACACACTACCAATACTGTCACAACACTAACCTGTGTGTGTGTGTGCGCGCGTTCCCTCAGGCCCCCAGTCGATGACTGCCAGACAGTGCTAAGCCCAGTGGTGAGCTGTGGCCCCCCAGGGGCTCTCCTGACACGCCCAGTCATCATCACCATGCACCACTGTGCTGAGGCCGACAGTGGATCAGCCGAGGATTGGCTGATTCAGCTCAAGACCCAATCACAGCAGGCCCAGTGGGAGGTGAGTGGCATTATATGTTCTCTGACATGCAATGGGTACCGGACGAAGTGTGTGGAGGTGGAAGATGGTACTGGAAAAAACTACTAAGGTCAATGTCATGAGGTAGGATGACAGTGGGAATAAAGGGAGTAGAGAATGGGATAAACAAATGTATCTCTGCACACACAGCACAAGCTCAATTAGAGACAGAGGATTGTGTAAGAACAGTTATAGGGAATAGCATGCTGGCATTTCCCCCCCCAGGCTCTCTGTCTTTTCCGCTCTTGTGTGAGTGTGTCCCATCATTAAAAGCAGTGATGATAATGAGTTGTGTTGCCGTGGGCATCTCTGTGAACATAGCCCCATTCCTAGCCTCACAGCCCTTTGTTTTTAACACACACACACACATGCACACACAATGGTTTAATTAGCAGTAGCAGGAGGAGGCGGATGCAGCCTACGCAACCGCCTCCGCACCAGAAACACTTCCTTAAAGCTGGTTAGCCAGCCAGGTTGCTCAAGATCTACTTCGAAATCCGACGTCGGCCCAGGTACAAAGGACGTCGAGGAGATGCCATCAAAACCCACCACTAGGGGTAACGGTGAGCTCCATTACCATCAAGTAGGCTTTGGCTTTCTGCTCAGACGGGTGTGTGGACGGGTGTGGCAGATGGGCGTATGCTGCGAGCTATGACTCCAGGGGTTGCATGTTCAATCCCAGTGATAGGCATTTAATTTGTTTTATTTTTTAAACCTATCCCTAACCTTTAACTCGTAACTAACCATTCGAAATGAATGTCTAAACTTAACAAGCCACGAGGCGCCGGCGACAGCGGCGCAGCAACCCGGGGTGGTTGGAGCAAATTCAAAATGGAGAAACGTGGACAAACGTCGGAATCTGAAGTCAAATTGGTCAAACCGTGACATCTTGTTGGGTTAGCGCTGTACCCCCTTATGCTGCAGCAAATATAGGCCACGCTGTCACGGGAAAAAAAGTTGATGAGATGATATGTCTGTGTGCATTGTGAATTGTACTCTATACCAAGATGGGCTATCTCTCCCGACCCTGAGCATTGATGCAGAGGCTGTTGAGAAGCCAGATTTAGATATGGCATATAATTGAACAGTTCCATCTCACGCCATGCTGTTCATATAAATATATTATTATAATTTACCGCTTTTCTCACAGTTATTTATCCTGGGAAAAGGGAGTGTTTTTTGGCGGTAAATCCCGGTAAATCTCGGTAACCGGGTCCCCGCCATTCAACCCTAATAAACACACAAACTCACGCTTTCTCAGTTCAATAATACACTCTCCCCACGACACTCCCACACACTCATTCTTTCCCTGGCAGCTGAGACGTACTTCAGTTGTAGGGGTGCCTTCTTTCTCCTTAGCTTCAGTGTGGAATTTCTCTTTTACTCTTATATGTGAAATGTAATACAATTGTTGGTTGTTATTATGCAATATAAATAACCTAGCAATTATTGTTTCTAATTTGTCTGGAGAGCATCTAGTTGTAATTCTGTCAGATAGACTGGGCCAATGTAGTATTGCCATGTGAAAGGAAGTATTTGAGTGGCGGTGTGGAAATGTTTCCATTTCAGCTAGCTGTCAGAACAGAGCCTCTGGGGCCTGGTCATCACTGGCCTGTCAACTGACACACTTCCATCCCCTTCATACACAGGCCTGGCCAGGCACTATTATTCTTCAGCTGCTTAGCAACAGCTTCTGACCTGCTGTCATTCCATCAGAGCTGATAGAGCCCTACTCTACTTCTCAAGGTCTGTGGGTGTCTTTCAGGAAGCACTGGGGTGTAGACGTGTGTTGGAAAGAGAACACCACCCACTGGGAACTCACTGGTCGAATCAACGTTGTTTCCACATAATTTCAATGAAATGACATTGAACCTACGTGGAATAGATGTAGAAACCATCCCAGTGGATGGTTTCCTAGTGTCCTGTATTACTTCCTAGATCCTTACATTCCTAAATAAGTCTTAACAAAGCAGTGGGGTTTCTAGTTATTAAAGGTTGTGTAGAACGCTACTACTGGGATAATCTCCATTCCTGTATTATTTCCTCGATTCCTGTATTATTTCCTCGATTCCTGTATTATTTCCTCGATTCCTGTATATTTCCTCGATTCCTGTATATTTCCTCGATTCCTGTATATTTCCTAAATTCCTGTATTATTTCCTCAATTCCTGTATATTTCCTCGATTCCTGTATATTTCCTCAATTCCTGTATTATTTCCTCAATTCCTGTATATTTCCTCGATTCCTGTATATTTCCTCGATTCCTGTATATTTCCTCGATTCCTGTATATTTCCTCGATTCCTGTATTATTTCCTCGATTCCTGTATTATTTCCTCGATTCCTGTATTATTTCCTCGATTCCTGTATATTTCCTCGATTCCTGTATATTTCCTCGATTCCTGTATATTTCCTCGATTCCTGTATTATTTCCTCAATTCCTGTATTATTTCCTCAATTCCTGTATATTTCCTCAATTCCTGTATTATTTCCTAGATTCCTGTATATTTCCTCGATTCCTGTATTATTTCCTCAATTCCTGTATATTTCCTCAATTCCTGTATTATTTCCTCAATTCCTGTATATTTCCTCAATTCCTGTATACTTCCTCAATTCCTGTATTATTTCCTAGATTCCTGTATATTTCCTCGATTCCTGTATTATTTCCTCGATTCCTGTATTATTTCCTCGATTCCTGTATATTTCCTCGATTCCTGTATTATTTCCTAGATTCCTGTATATTTCCTCGATTCCTGTATTATTTCCTCAATTCCTGTATATTTCCTCAATTCCTGTATATTTCCTCAATTCCTGTATATTTCCTCGATTCCTGTATTATTTCCTAGATTCCTGTATATTTCCTAGATTCCTGTATATTTCCTCAATTCCTGTATTATTTCCTCAATTCCTGTATATTTCCTCAATTCCTGTATTATTTCCTCAATTCCTGTATATTTCCTCAATTCCTGTATATTTCCTCGATTCCTGTATTATTTCCTAGATTCCTGTATATTTCCTCGATTCCTGTATATTTCCTCAATTCCTGTATATTTCCTCAATTCCTGTATTATTTCCTAGATTCCTGTATATTTCCTCGATTCCTGTATTATTTCCTCAATTCCTGTATATTTCCTCAATTCCTGTATTATTTCCTAGATTCCTGTATATTTCCTAAATTCCTGTATTATTTCCTAGATTCCTGTATATGTCCTCAATTCCTGTATTATTTCCTAGATTCCTGTATATTTCTTTGATTTCTGTATATTTCCTTGATTCCTGCACTTAGAGAGAAGAAAAGGGTTCTGAAAGGGTTCTTCGGCTGTCCCTTGAAGTGAACCCTTTTTGGTTCCAGGTAGAACTAGGGCTGTTGCGGTGACCATAATACCACCACGCCGGCAGTCACGAGTCATGACCGCAGTAAAATTCTACGTGACTATTAAGTCACGGTAATTCCCTCTTATGCATTCTGGACATGTGTTAGTAGAACCCAACTGGTACTCAGGGCTCTATTGTCCCTCTAACCACTCTGACATCAATGCAAACGCAGTTGAAAATCACACCAAACACTTATCATCAAAACAGTATATGCTTTTAAAACTCACCTCACTGCGATTGATCAATTTGAAGAGAGAAGTTCAACAGCAGGTTGAAAGTGAGTGGAACACATTTTCGCTGTGGATGTTGTTTCAAAGCCTAACACGATGAAATGGACAGCGCTTTCTAATTCAAAACACTAACACAAAACACATATTAGAGCTTAAGCATATGCATAGGATTATATGAGCCCAAGCCCCCTCCAAAAAACCAGAATTAAAGTAATGATTGTGCCGTTATGCAATACATAGCCTACTGCATATTACACATGGCAGAAAAACATGAGAAAACACTGATTAAAGTTATCTTTGGTACGTAATTGGTCGCCAACAGTTTAATGTTGTGAAAACATTACTATCGATTTCCCCGAACAGATTTCACTTGGTTTCCCAAATGAGGCACCGGGTAGCTGCAGGAACCGGGTTAGAGGTCTCCATACAGAGTTTTGGCTCAACTGTCACGACGAAATGACCGAAGTAGCCTACATGACATGAGTGAAACTAACCAGTGGCCTCATATCTGTTCAGGTATTTTTATCTCCAAACCCCTATTCCTGCTCTTTTGATAACGGGCCATTCTGAATTGAAACAAATGTTACATATTAAATTGAGAATAGTCTGATGGGTGAAAATACAGTGTGGTCACTTGATGAGAGAACATCGTGATCAGCCTGAGGCAAGGAACAGAGCACAAGCTTTTTCTGCAACTTCCTCAAACCATCAATAGCATATAGTCGCATAATGCAGTATGTGGACACCCCTTCAAATGAGTGGATTCGGCTATTTCAGCCACACCCGTTGCTGACAGGAGTATAAAATGTAACACATAGCCATGCAATCTCCCTGGACAAACATCGTCAGTTGAATGGCCTCACTGAAGAGCTCAGTGACTTTCAACGTTGTACTGTCATAGGGTTCCACCATTCCAAGTCAGTTCGTCAAATATCTGCCCTGCTAGAGCTGCCCCGGTCAATTGTAAGTGCTGTTATTATGAAGTGGAAACGTTTAGGAGCAACAATGGCTCGGCCACGAAGTGGTAGGCCACACAAGCTCACAGAACGGGACTGCTGAGTGCTGTAGCGTGGTAGCACGTAAAAAATTGCCTGTCTTCGGTTGCAACACTCTTTAACGAGTTCCAAACTGCCCCTGGATGCAACGTCAGCACAAGAACTGTTCGTCGGGAGCATCATGGAATGGGTTTCCATGGCCGAGCAGCCTCACACAAGCCTTAGATCACCATGCGCATTGCTCGCTGCCGTTGGACTCTGGAGCAGTGGAAACTTTCTGGAGTGATGATTCACGCTATACCATCTGGCAGTCCGACGGATGAATCTGGGTTTGGCGGATGCCAGGAGAACTCTACCTGCCAGAATGCATTCCAACTGTACATTTTGGTGGAGGAGGAATAATGGTCTGGGGATGTTTTTCATGGTTTGGACTAGTCCCCTTAGTTGCAGTGAAGGAAAATCTTAATACTACAGCATACAGAGTTCAGTGCGTCAAATCGGGCGTCAAATCGGAGGGCATGCTGTCTGGTCCTCTGGCAGTCTCTATGGGGGTGCCACAGGGTTCAATTCTCGGGCCGACTCTTTTCTCTGTGTATATCAATGATGTTGCTCTTGCTGTGGGCGATTCCCTGATCCACCTCTACGCAGACGACACCATTCTATATACTTTCGGCCCGTCTTTGGACACTGTGCTATCTAACCTCCAAACAAGCTTCAATGCCATACAACACTCCTTCCGTGGCCTCCAACTGCTCTTAAACGCTAGTAAAACCAAATGCATGCTTTTCAACCGGTCGCTGCCTGCACCCGCATGCCCGACTAGCATCACCACCCTGGATGGTTCCGACCTAGAATATGTGGACGTCTATAAGTACCTAGGTGTCTGGCTAGACTGCAAACTCTCCTTCCAGACTCATATCAAACATCTCCAATCGAAAATCAAATCAAGAGTCGGCTTTCTATTCCGCAACAAAGCCTCCTTCACTCACGCCGCCAAGCTTACCCTAGTAAAACTGACTATCCTACCGATCCTCGACTTCGGCGATGTCATCTACAAAATGGCTTCCAACACTCTACTCAGCAAACTGGATGCAGTTTATCACAGTGCCATCCGTTTTGTCACTAAAGCACCTTATACCACCCACCACTGCGACTTGTATGCTCTAGTCGGCTGGCCCTCGCTACATATTCGTCGCCAGACCCACTGGCTCCAGGTCATCTACAAGTCCATGCTAGGTAAAGCTCCGCCTTATCTCAGCTCACTGGTCACGATGGCAACACCCATCCGTAGCACGCGCTCCAGCAGGTGTATCTCACTGATCATCCCTAAAGCCAACACCTCATTCGGCCGCCTTTCGTTACAGTACTCTGCTGCCTGTGACTGGAACGAATTGCAAAAATCGCTGAAGTTGGAGACTTTTATCTCCCTCACCAACTTCAAACATCAGCTATCTGAGCAGCTAACCGATCGCTGCAGCTGTACATAGTCTATTGGTAAATAGCCCACCCTTCTTCACCTACCTCATCCCCATACTGTTTTTATTTATTTACTTTTCTGCTCTTTTGCACACCAATATCTCTACCTGTACATGACCATCTGATCATTCATCACTCCAGTGTTAATCTGCAAAATTGTAATTATTTGCCTACCTCCTCATGCCTTTTGCACACATTGTATATAGACTCCCCCTTTGTTTTCTACTGTGTTATTGACTTGTTAATTGTTTACTCCATGTGTAACTCTTTGTTGTCTGCTCACACTGCTATGCTTTATCTTGGCCAGGTCGCAGTTGCAAATGAGAACTTGTTCTCAACTAGCCTACCTGGTTAAATAAAGGTTAAATAAAAATAAAAATAAAATAAAATACAATGGCATTCTAGACAATTCTGTGCTTCCAACTGGGCCTGTGCACAAAGTGAGTTCCATACAGAAATGCTTTGTTGAGATCGGTGTGGAAGAACTTGACTGGCCTGCACAGAGCCCTGACCTCAACCCCATCAAACACCTTTGGGAGGAATTGGCATACCGACTGCGAGTCAGGCATCAGAGCCAGGTATTAGGCAATGCCAGGCATCACCCAACATCAGTGCCCGACCTCACTAATTGCTTGTGGCTGACTGGAGCATGTCCCCGCAGCAAAGTTCCAACATCTAGTGGAAAGCCTTTCAGAAGAGTGGAGGCTGTTATAGCAGCAAAGTGGGGGACCAACTCCATATTAATGCCCATGATTTTGGAAAGAGATGTTCGATAAGCAGGTGTCCACATACTTATGGCCATGCAATGTATCTTTTGATTTCTAAGGCATTCTATGGTTTGTAGGCTACCATTCACAACTACAGTTGCCAATAACTCGAAATCTAGCATATGGGACCAGTTTCAAATGATCACTTTTACACACAACATAGCCACTTCATTATGTGCACTCTCGCTCCAAATGGGAAAAATGTACTTTCTATTTTATTCAGCTAAATTCAAAAACATTTTTCTTACTATAAAATCCTATAACATAATGGCATATCTTGTCTGCTAAATGATGCATAGGTAAATAACGTACAGTAGGCCGACTCATATTTTGTTATTCTGAAATACATTTTCTTCATATCATAATGTTTCTTTAGACCTGCCTAAAATAAATGAGGATTTATTGTGATGATGTATATTCAATTGATTTATTAGACCATTGTAAATGTAGTTCCAAAAGCGCACATCAGCTGCTTGTATGTGGCTTGTATGTGGCCCTGAGGCCGGGAGCTGCTGAACATGGTTATCTTATTTATCAGTCAATTATGGTGAGATCGGCAGTCTTTTGCATGACAATAACGGGCTGACAAAATGTCGAGACCGCCACAGCCCTAGGTAGAACCCTTTTGGGTTCCATGTAGAACCCTCTGTGGAAAGGGTTCTCCATGGAACACAGAAGGGTTCTTCTAGCTGGAACCAAAAGTGTTCTACCTGAAACCAAAAAGGGTTCTTCAAAGGGTTCTCCTATGGGAACAGCCAAAGAAACCTTGTAGGTTCTAGATAGCAACTTTTTTTCTAAGAGTGTAGAATTCTAGATACAGCATGGATTTTTAGACTAATTCAGAGTTGTGTAAAAGTTTGTTGGAAGGAGAAACTATAGATTCCTGTATATTTTGACTGCCTAACCCATCTGCAGTCAGTGTGGGAGCGACTCAGAGGAAGATGAGGGTTTGATGCGGTAACGAGAGACTGGTTTGAGCCAGTAGAGCCTTTTGTCAGCTGTTTGTTCCACTGCATCACCAACATGCATGTCCTGTCGGTCTCAACACATTCATCACCATGTTACAGAGCCGTCACTGCCCATATCAACATAGTGACGCCATATTGCATCAGCACAGTGAAATCTGATGATTATCAACTCACAATCTGAAGCCTACAGATTGTTCTAGGGCTTCAGAGAGAAGCTTGATTCGATGTGTCTTGGACTCTCTTTTCGAGCTCTGCAAAAAAAACACACAAAAAAAAACCATGGATAACAGACATGAGAATCTCCATGATGTTGATGTTACTACTGGTAGGAGGTATATGAACATTTGATGAGGAAGTCATCTGTAATATACATACAGTGTTTAATGTGGGCTACGTAGCGTGTGACTATGACGGATTGCCTTTGGGCAGCCAATAAACCGAGATTGCGGCGTGAAAGCGTTTAAACAGAGAAATAACTATTGATTATATCTCAGCCTGTCAGCCATGTGGATGGTAATATCCGTAGATGATGCCTGGCTGCTTTATATCAGCTTCTCTTCCCGCTGAGCTGAGGCCAACCACACACGTACTGGAGGACTGGCGATATATTGCTTTTGCTATGACATGCGCTGTCAGAATGGTAGCACTCCCTTCTGTTCTCCCCATAGAGAGAGGCAGTCAGACAGTCGTAGGGAGAGCGATTCAGCGTCTGGCTCTTATATTACCGTCGTACAATGTGAATAATCAGACGTCTCAGTGATGTGTCCAGCACAGTGAGGTGTGTGTGTGTGTGTGTGTGTGTGTGTATGTGTGTGTGTGTGTGTGTGTGTGTGTGTGTGTGTGTGTGTGTGTGTGTGTGTGCGTGTGCGTGCGTGTGTGTGCGTATAGCAGAGTGTAATGAGTAACATGTGTCAGTCAGTAAGTCTCTCCTCACAAAGAGTCTTTCAGCACGTGTGTGTGAGGCCTTAGCCCAGTTTTCCACTGTATTGTAATCATCCCCCTAGTGAGGAACACTCATACTGTCCCCCAGGATCAGTTAAAGAGCCTAATGACCAGCTATAATACTGCTGTTAAATGCCTCGGCTCTAAATAAAATAACTCTCTTACACACACAGTCTCACACACACACACACTATGATGGTGTCATTCCTCTTCTCTCTGTCTGTCTCACATAATGGGTTGAATGGATGCCAGGCTGTGTGCTGCTCATATTAGCGTCAGGATTACAGAGCTCAGCATGCCTCTTGACCCAGTTAGACCCCGACACCAATAATGAAACAGGAATATGCTCTCACATGATCCAGGGTTGTCGTCACTGGGGGGGAACTAGGAGAGGGACATTATGCTATAACCTCATACATGGTGGTCTATTGTTAGACATGAAACATTTA
>NC_034196.2:13708435-13715935 GCF_002021735.2 Oncorhynchus kisutch
ATCTTCACATACAGAGCTGTGAGGCTGCGAACATGCTACAAGGTCATCGTCCCAATTCAACAGTTTTTTTTCAGGCTCAGCTCTCCTCCATAAAAAGACAGAGATAAGGGTTATCCATTCTTCAGTATTTACCCCCAGATGAAACAAAAATACAAAGAATAAAGCACATTATGAATCTATTTTCTCAGAAGAACATCTGTATGTGAATAGTTATGTGAGGCAATGTAGCGTTATAATGTACAGTAATAATTATAGGTCATTGGAGGAGGTACAACCTCTTTACTGTGAGACTAATATGTTCATTGTTGTATAGGGGTTACAGAATGAGCCCACACTCACATACAGTACCATAGAATAGTACATGGGGTATAGTACAAACATGGAATGAGAAAAGGCATACCATGACGGCATCATGAGAGATGACGTTATCAGCCCTCCCAGTCCCAGACCCCTCTCCCTTCTCTCCCAGCTCAAATCTTCCTTAAACTGCGAATGCAATTATTAACATGACATTTCCTATTGGAATTAGCTGCCTGTCTCTCCCGTGACAAACTGTATGCGTGTGTGCAAGTGTGCCTGCATGTGTGCAGCTTCTTGAAATACTAATGCATGCTTTCCTTTGTGTGATGACTGTGGGTGTTCATGTGACTTGTTATTAGCACACATTTATAGAGGGATTTTTGTATTGATGAGTCTATATCAGGAGGTGTGCGAATGCAGTGAGCATTATTGTTTATGTGAATTGTCACCATTATGTAGGGTTAATAAGATGTGTGTGTGTGTGTGTGCTGTGTCTTTGCACTGACATTATGAGAGCCGACGGCTCCTGAGTCTGATTTCTAATGTGTTCTGATGTTCACAATGAGCCTCCGTGGGGGCTCATTGTGAGAGGAGAGGCAGAGTGAGAATAAATGAATGGAAGAGAGAGGATAGACGAGAGATAGGACCTTGGTGTGTGTAACTATGGGAAACAATTGACAAAGTCAAACAGGAAAGGATGTCGTTGATTATGTGACCAGTGGCAGCCACTGCAGGGGATTGCAGGGATTGCTATCAGCATCAGCATCCCTGTGGTGCTTGCTGTCTAAAAGCTGAGACCCCTGTAGCTGTCTAGCAAGTATATGCAGTGATTTGTGGTGTGTGTTTGCACGTGTGTGTAGTACATGTACGTGTGTCTGTGTGTGTGTGTGTGTGTGTATGTGTGTGTGTGTGTGTGTGTGTGTGTGTGTGTGTGTGTGTGTGTGTGTGTGTGTGTGTGTGTGTGTGTGTGTGTGTGTGTGTGTGTGTGTGTGGTCGGTCCATCATTCACATGCCTTTTATGTTCATTTCGTGCATATTTTGTAGAGCTTTGACTTTGATCTCAATACTGTCCCTTCTAGTTTAGCATGCCTTTGTGATGAGCGCACTCTTCTGTGTGTGTACATGTGTGTGCACGAGAGAGGGGGAGGTAGCCTATTGGTTAAGAACGTTGGGCCAGTAACCGAAAGGTCGCTGGTTAGAATCCCCAAGCTAACTAGGTGAAAAATCAGTCAATGTGCCCTTGAGCAAGGCACTTAACCTTATTGCTCCTGTAAATTGCACTGGAAAAGAGCATCTGACAAATGACTAAAATCTACATGAAGAGAGAAAGCGGAGGGAGAGAGCGAGGAGAGAGAGAGAGGGAGGAGAAAAAGAGAGGGGGAAGAGAGAGCGTGTGTTGTATTTTTAGCTCCATAGCCCCACATCTGTGTGTGTTTAATGCAGTGTATGCATGTGTGTGTTTAATCCAGTGTATGCATGTGTGTGTTTAACCCAGTGTATGCATGTGTGTGTTTAATCCAGTATATGCATGTGTGTGTTTAATCCAGTATATGCATGTGTGGCTTTAATCCAGTGTATGCATGTGTGGGTTTAATCCAGTATATGCATGTGTGGGTTTAATCCAGTATATGCATGTGTGGGTTTAATCCAGTGTATGCATGTGTGTGTTTAATCCAGTATATGCATGTGTGGGTTTAATCCAGTGTATGCATGTGTGGGTTTAATGCAGTGTATGCATGTGACAGGTGTGGGTTTAATCCAGTATATGCATGTGTGGGTTTAATCCAGTATATGCATGTGTGTGTTTAATCCAGTATATGCATGTGTGGGTTTAATCCAGTGTATGCATGTGTGGGTTTAATGCAGTGTATGCATGTGTGTGTTTAACCCAGTGTATGCATGTGTGTGTTTAATAAAGTATATGCATGTGTGGGTTTAATCCAGTATATGCATGTGTGGGTTTAATCCAGTATATGCATGTGTGGGTTTAATCCAGTGTATGCATGTGTGGGTTTAATCCAGTATATGCATGTGTGGGTTTAATCCAGTATATGCATGTGTGGGTTTAATCCAGTATATGCATGTGTGGGTTTAATCCAGTGTATGCATGTGTGTGTTTAATCCAGTATATGCATGTGTGGGTTTAATCCAGTATATGCATGTGTGGGTTTAATCCAGTGTATGCATGTGTGGGTTTAATAAAGTATATGCATGTGTGTGTATTTGGATTAGTGTCTCCAGTGTGTTGTTCGGGGGAAGGTAATATGTTAATGAGCTTTTTCACCACTTTCTCTTTGCAGAGATGGTTTGAAACAGTGCAACAGAGTGAGGGAGAGAGAGACGGGAGAGGGAGGGGGGGAAAGAGGGAGAGACTGAGGGAGAGAGAGAGATGGGAGAGGGAGGGGGGGAAAGAGGGAGAGAGAGATGGGAGAGGGAGGGGGGAAAGAGAGAGAGACTGAGGGAGAGAGAGAGATGGGAGAGGGAGGGGGGGAAAGAGGGAGAGACTGAGGGAGAGAGAGAGATGGGAGAGGGAGGGGGGGAAAGAGGGAGAGACTGAGGGAGAGAGAGAGACGGGAGAGGGAGGGGGGGAAAGAGGGAGAGAGAGAGAGAGAGAGAGAGAGGACGGTCAGCCAATGAATAAAGCAATCTTGCATTTTCTGCTTTGAGCGCATGCATCTCGCTAAGACATGCCTGCCTCCTCTCCCTCTCATGTCTTTGTCACTTTGATCTTTCATTCTTTGTAGTATTTCTTTGCTTTCCTCCATTTACGTTTACCTCCCCTCTTCCCTCTCTTCCTGTGACTCCCAGTGTCCTTCCCTCTAGATCCTATGTTGATCCTGTGCAACCTCACTCTCCCACTCTTTCTCTGTGCGTCTCTCTCTCCCCCTAAATTCCCTCGTCTTGGTTTCTGACCCACTGGATCCCCTTTCTCTTTATCCCATGCATAGGAACACATGCACATGCAAACGCACACGCAAACACATGCACACACACCACACAGGCATACTAACACAGACACGTTTAGAGACGCACCACACACTGAGAGGGACTTCACCATGGGGAACTCTGTCAAATCTCACTTCTCCAAGAAGGTAAGGTTTTTGTGTACTGGCTGTGGTCCACCTGAACCCCTGACTGTCTGTGGTGCATGTCTCACTATGTGTCCTTAACTTGACTGGAGGTTATTGGACCACACTGGACCTTTTTGACCCTGGGATTGTGTCATGGGAGGTTGGTGGCACCTTCACTGTGGAGAACAGGCTCATGGTAATGACTGGAGCGGAATCAGTGGAATGGTATCAAATACATCAAACACATGGTTTCTAGGTGTTTGATGCCATTCCATTAGCTTCGTTCCAGACATTATTATGAGCCTTCTCCCCTCAGCAGACTCTACTGGAATGTTTACAGTAGTGTTGGACTGTGTGAGACTCGGTTTTAGAGCACACTGCTGTATTGACTGTGGGAGACACGGTTTTAGAGCACACTGCTGTATTGACTGTGAGAGACTCGGTTTTAGAGCACACTGCTGTATTGACTGTGGGAGACTCGGTTTTAGAGCACACTGCTGTATTGACTGTGGGAGACTCGGTTTTAGAGCACACTGCTGTATTGACTGTGGGAGACTCGGTTTTAGAGCACACTGCTGTATTGACTGTGGGAGACTCGGTTTTAGAGCACACTGCTGTATTGACTGTGGGAGACTCGGTTTTAGAGCACACTGCTGTATTGACTGTGGGACATCTCAGTCAGACGTCTGGTCCGAGGAGCAGTGTTCCCGCTCTTATAGGCTAGTTGTGAATATTAGAGGAGACAGGACAACCTAGTGTGTCATGCTGTTGTCTCATCCACCCCACTGAACCACTGTAACTAAAATAGTCCGCTGACCAGAATAGAATACCGACTGTGATGCTTGAAATCATTTGTGGACTGGATGACGACAGTACCACTCTACCACACATTAGGACTGTAATTGTGTCTGTTTTTCCATATTTCTTTGTCATAGATATATACCAGATGGACATATAACTGTTTTTCCCTACTGAATGTCAGTTGAGCTGGAGTGACTGTGTTGGAGTCCTCAGTGTAGCCAATGATGCTTAACCGTCACTCGACTGTAGTCGACAGTGTCCAGTGATGTCCTGGAATCCCTTTCGCTGGGGATGAGTGGTGTCAATGAGCAGGTTCATGTCAAGATCAACCACATGAGTCAAAGGACTTAGCCCCAAACCAGCGTCACCACTTCACCCCTTCAGAGGGGATACAGTGGCGCGGACAAACCAACAGGTGGAGCTATCCTGTTTAACCCTGCCTGCAGGAGCGCCACGAACCATAACCTGATCTTAGCAGAAACCTTGTTGACGCAGGTTGTTTTTGCAACCGGCTGATGACTACAAACTGGATTTGACTGAGCGGCATTCGTTTTACAGTATCTGCCAGCGCGACATGCTTAGTCTGCGTACAACAATGACAGCCACAGTTCTTTATCTAGTACAATGATAACTGCACAATAAAGACAGGATTCCATGTTCAGTGGGAGCGCTGGGACACCATGCATCAGGGATTTAAATCCCCTTCAGCAGCTGTACATCCTTGAGCGTGTACAGTACAATATGACAAGCAACAGTTGAAGTTGGTAAATAGGAAGTTACTTCTCGACTGCTTCTCACATTCCAATATTGTTCTAGCTGCCATTTCAACGTCATCATTTTTAACATACGTCTGCGCATTAGTAGTGGTTTTGGTGACACACTGGACCTTCAGAAAATCTGCACTGCTTCATGCATCACTTGCTCAGATTACCCAGTGGACAGTGCAATGGGGTGCACTGTAGCAGGGCAGGAGCTGGCACTAGAAATTCCACAGCAACAGATGGAGTATGAAGGTCACCCAAAATATCCCACCAAGCTAATTAAAATCCCACCAAGGGAGGGAAGGAAGGATAGTGGGGCAGGGATAGAGAGAGAGCTGTCTCGCTGCTGAGAAAGGTTATTTTGGGGGGAAACAAACAATGGAGGGAAATAGAAGCATGTCCTTCTTAAGTTGCCAGCTCAGTGTTCCTTGTATAGTGACACTTTTGTCATAAGCCTGTCAGCGTTCTGGTCTCTAAACACAGCTCAGCTCTGTCCACTGATGCCACTTTTCTGTTGGTCTGTCATTCGACTGCAGAAAGGTTGGCCCTTATTTGCCTTGGTGCAGATTAATATTTGTAAAGGTTTCAATGGTGGCTGATGTTCCCCTCTTTAATTAACCTCAGGCTCTGTCTGTAATTGGGGCTGGGCATTGTGTGGCCTGCCGCTGCCCCGTGGTCCACAGACTAATTGGTCATTATAATGTAATGGCTGGATGGATTTGATTCCTTCCATTGGGACAATGGCTAATTGGAATGAGCACAAATAAGCCATCCATCGCTTTCATATGCAAGTGGCTTTCCTATCATGAACTAAACCCTGTATTCAAAGGTTAAATGGAGATTAGACTAAATGATGTATTGACAACCCTACATCTTTAACCAGTAATGAGTGTGACCATTTTTGGGGTCGCTGTCACATGGAACACTAAACTGTGTCTATAAAAAGAAGAATGGCTTGCAGATATTTCTTTGCGTCTTCCTGCGTGTTCTCTCGTGGATTGGTCTGATTGTCTTAGTTAGCTGTTGTGTCTCTTTGATTGTATGCGCTGAGTGCTGAGTCAAATAAGTGTCCCCAGCTGCACAGAGAGCATCTTTGGGATGGATGGATGGATGGGTGGCATTCAGTGCCCCGTTCACTGAACCCAGCCCCTGACTGTGTTCTTTTCACATGACTGACACCCCGACCAGCCCCATTACCATCCTGACCTTTGACCTCACAGGGACTAGCAGACCTCAGCCTCTCTACCTCCACCTCCATCCACCCACCCTCATGCCAGCTAGCCTCTTGTTGTAGTCTGACTCCATGTTGTCCATCCACAAGCTGAGTCACAGTCTGTGTCCCTGTCTCTGCCCCTGCGCCTCTATGTCCTGGCCCCACAACCTGGATGTCTGTGGCCCCAGGACCAGAAGAAGAACTACAGAGCAGTGCAGTCCTGTGAGGAGGGGACTGGGGGGGCCTATCTTGAGCCACTAGTGGCTATGGCTCAGAATGGAGGCAACATGCACAACGTACTGGGGCCTGCCTGCATCTTTCTACGCAAGGGCTTCGCTGAGAGCCGGCAGGCTGTACGTAAGTCCAGACACAAACAGACACATGCCCATAATGCATGCAGAGACACTTTTACAGTATGTAGCTGCACCTGATAAAACAGTGTTCACAAAAGCTTACACACAATCATACAGACATTCTGTCTTTGTCTGCTTCTTTTTCACCCACGTTGACCAATACACTCCTTATGGACTCAAAGAAGAAGGTAATGGACTCAAAATATTTGCAGTAACTACATATAGAATGCCTGCCAGTTGGTGTGAAGATAAGTGTATGCGTATGCGACTGTGTGTGTGGGTGTGTGTGTGATGGCACTCATTGCCATTTGTGTCACGCTGATAGATTGTAAGTCCTTGTGGTACACCTAGTATTAACCTGACAGACTGCTATCCCGAGTACTAAAGTCTGCGTGGAGTAGCGGCAGATGTCTTCATCTGTCTCACTCTCACTGTGATCAGTGGCAAGGCCTTGTCGTGAAGGGAAGATGTGCACTGACCTCTCCTTGGTAGACTGGCACCGTC
The DNA here is from genome assembly GCF_002021735.2 of Oncorhynchus kisutch. Taxonomy (NCBI): domain Eukaryota; kingdom Metazoa; phylum Chordata; class Actinopteri; order Salmoniformes; family Salmonidae; genus Oncorhynchus; species Oncorhynchus kisutch. Next base: position 13,715,439 of record NC_034196.2, read on the forward strand.
CATATAAGCTAGCCGTTTCACATCCGTTACACATAGCCTGTCCTGACGATGTACTCTGTTCTGGGGATGCAGGGATGGATGCGGGGTAGAGCTACTTCAAAGGCTAGACTTTAAACTTGAGAGAGAACAAAAGGAACTCCTTCAGGCCTTGTTCCCCCACGCCTCACCACCAACCTTCAAAGGTGGCATGTACCTCTCTCTCACCTAAGTAGATAGGCTACTCAGACAAGCGTCAGACAAATTCTCTAGACTAAGTTGCATTTGGGTAGCCTGATGACTCGCGCTAAATTCTTCCCTTGTTTTGTCGTTCACTACATACTTTAGTCTGAGACTGCTAACATTGAAGTAATTTGTCGTGACAAAGGGCACGAGGGGCGTTGTATAAAACAAAAACATCAACGATTGGATCGTCTCTAACCAATCAGAGTATCAAAGCCAATGACTCTCTACCCACGTGTGTCCTGGCCCAATCCATCGGTTTCTGGACCAATCAGACG